>NW_012114688.1:5343689-5405807 GCF_000951035.1 Colobus angolensis palliatus
CAGCCCAAAATCTCCTTAAGCTGATAAGCAACTTCAGCAAAGTCTCAGGATACAAAATTAATGTGCAAAAATCACAAGCATTCTTATACATCTGTGTCTTTTAATTGGGGCATTAAGCTTATGTATATTTTAGGTTAGTATTGATAGGTATGGATTTGATTCTGTCATAATGATGTTAGCTGGTTATTTTGCAGACTTGTTAGTGTGGTTGCTTTATAGTGTCTCTGGGTCTGTGTACTTCAGTGTGTTTTTGTTATGCCTGGTAACAGTTTTTCCTTTCCATATTTAGTGCTTCCTCAAGAGCTCTTGTAAGGCAGGTCTAGAAGTAACAAATTCTCAAATTCCCTCAGCATTTGCTTCTCTGAAAAGGATTTTATTTCTCCTTTGCTTATGAAGCTTAGTTTGACCAGACATGAAATTCTGGGTTAGAATTTCCTTTCTTGAAGAATGTTGAATATTGGCACCCAGTCTCTTCTGGCTTGTAGGTTTCAGCTAAGAGGTCTGCTGTTAGTCTGATAGACTTCCCTGTAGGTGACCTGACCATTCTCCCTAGGTGCCTTAAAATTTTTTCTTTCATTTAGACCTTGGAGAATCTGATGATTATGTGTCTTGGGAATGATCTTCTTGTGAAGTGTCTGACTGGGCTTCTCAGCATTTCCTGAATTTGAATGTTGACCTCTCTAGTAAGGCTGGGGAAGTTTCATATATTTCATGATATTCTGAAATATATTTTCCAAGTGGGTTCCATTCTCACCATTTCTTCCAGGTACACCAATCAGTCATAGATTCAATCTTTGTACATAACCCTTTATTTCTCAGAGCTTTTGTTCATTCCTTTTCATTCTTTTTTCCTCTATTCTTGTTGCCTGTCTTTTATTTCAGAAAGCCAGTCTTCAAGTTCTGAGATTATTTCCTCTGCCTGACCTATTCTGCTATTAATTCTTGTGATAACATTATTATATTTCCGGAGTGTGTTTTTCAGCTCTGTCAGGTCAGTTACATTCTTCTCTTTACTGGATATTTTGTCTGTCAACTCCTGCAATGTTTTGTCATGATTTTTAGTTTCCTTGCATTGGGTTTCAGTGTACTCCTGGAGCTCAATAAACTTCATTCCTATCCACATTCTGAATTTTATTTCCATTATTTCAGCAGTCTCAGCATCTGCATAGTTCCAAACACTTGCTGGAGAGGTAATGTGGTCATTCGGAGGAAAGAAGGCCCTCTGGCTTTTTGACCATTTTTATGCTGATTCTTTCTCATCTTTGTGGGCTTACCTACCTTCAGTCTTTGAGGTTACTAATCTTCGAATTTTTTTTCTTTTATCCTATTTGATGACCTTGAGGGTGTGATTGTGGTATAAGGTGGATTCAGTTGACTGGCTTCATTTCTGGAAAATTTTAGGTGGCCAATGCTCAGCTCCCAACTTCTGGACTACATACTCTAACTCTGGGGGACTTGTATTGGGTCCTAACTTTGTTGTCTGGCTCCTTGAGGTTTGGAGTCCACTGCATGGGGTCGGGGTGGGGCCAAGCTGTGGTAGCTACAGCAGAGTGCTAGTGGATGCAGTGGTGACTGGCTCCTTGTGGATGTTAATCACAGTGAGGGAGGCAAGGCAGCTTGGGAGGAAAGCAGAGGTCAGGGGGGCCTACTGAATACTGTGTGTGCTGTTGCATGGAAGTGGAGTTGGCTTGGAGCAAGGTGCTGACCAGGTCTGGGTGCCTTCTCTATGCTCTGCAAGCTGAAGTGACGGCTCAGGGAGGATACTTTGTTCTCTTCCCAGTGTTAGAGCAAGAGCAGGGCACTGGCTGAGGTGGAGTTTGCTGGCTCTGTACCCATCAAGGCTCCATCTGCAATGGCAGTCTGGTGGGGGTGAGAGGTGTACTATGCTCACACATGTTGGTGGAGAAGTAAAGCAAAACCTGCCCTTGCAGACATGTATCAGTAAAGTGATGTGTGGAGTAGTCATGAGATTGGGGGAAGCTGCATTATGGGGAGGGAGCTTGTAGGTTGGTGCACAGCCTTAGAAGCTGCCTCTCTGGAGTTCTTCACTGCTCAGGCATGGTCTGCTGGCACAGAAGCTATGGTGTGGATTCTCAGGGAACTCAAGACTGCCCTATAAGAAGTCATGGCCAGGCTGGGGCCACTAGAGAGGTCAGCAGACCCAGGAGTCCTCAGGCTGAACCAGCCCCATCTGAGGTGCTCCACCGCCCTTCGGAGGTCAGGTCCGTCAGTTCCCTTAGGGCTAAAGTCTCCTATGGCAGCAAGTTGAGCCTAGGGGGATGGCCTTCCCTGGCCCTGCTCCACTACAGCCACTCCCACACCAAACCCTCTGGGCTTCACATCAGCTGGCCTGCTGCTCCACCACTTCTCTAAGCAGCTCCCCCTGCCACCTCAAGTGTCCATGGTGGTCGAAAGGTTCCCACTTTTCAGGAATCCAGAAGCCCATGACAAAAGCGGATTGCTCCTTGGCAGTTCAACTAACCCGTTCCCCCAGAGTTGTTATGGTTCAATAATGAGCCCCAGTGTGCAGTAGCCCTTTCAAGGTTCTCAGTTTTTTACCCTTCAGACCAGCTTTTGTGTCTTCCCTCCCTCCACTCTGAGCACCTTCCCTCTGAAGATCTGTTAAAAGCATGCCAGTATTCTCAGTCCCTCTGTGGGAGCCACTCCACTTGTCTGCATCTAGTCAGTCTTCTTGTACCCCTGCATCCCAGTTTCCCAACCAGTTAGCTTTTTTTTTTTTTTTTTTTTTTGAGACTGAGCCTTGCTCTGTCGCCCAGGCTGGAGTGCAGTGGCCAGATCTCAGCTCACTGCAAGCTCCGCCTCCCAGGTTCAAGCAATCCTCCCGCCTCAGCCTCCCGAGTAGCTGGGACCACAGGCGCCCGCCACCTCGCCTGGCTAGTTTATTTTTTTGTATTTTTTAGTAGAGACGGGGTTTCATCGTGTTCGCCAGGATGGTCTCGATCTCCTGACCTCGTGATCCGCCCGTCTCGGCCTCCCAAAGTGCTGGGATTACAGGCTTGAGCCACCGCGCCCGGCCCAGTTAGTTTTGTCTCAACCTTTCTGCACCCAGGTCACTGGATTTTTGGCCATGGGGCTCCCTTAAGTAGAGGCTGCGCCTGGTAAACAGGCTATACCCTTCCTGGACCAGTCTTGTGGAGGGAGGTACTCGCAGCTCCTGTGCCATCCCTGAAACCCACATCTCACTGTTCTCAGTGTTCGGAGAGTGGGGGCTCCTATCCCATTCATGCTCTGGCTACAGATCTCAGCTTGATATTCCTGAGATGTGTGCTTGATCCGTGGGAGGTTGGGATTGGCACAGTGGCTTTGTCTTCTGGTCCCTCAGAGTTGAGCCCTGGCTGTGCTGAGGAGACCACAGTGTCCCACTCCACTGGCAAAGTACCCAGGTGGGGCAGTGAAGGTTGTACTGTGTGTATGCTCTCATGGGAGTGGCCAGGCAGGGGTCTTGGGAGGGGTCAGCAGACAGCAGGGTGTGCAGACACGCCCAAGTCCCTCAGGAAAGACTGCCCTTCTCTCTTCCAGCCTGGCAATCAGCAGGGCGTAGAGCAACTTGGAGCAAGATGGAGAGCCTTGGGGAATCGGCATCTATGGTCGCATTTTGCTGTAGCTTCCCTGCATGCAAAACCTTCTGGGCTCCAAGCAGGCTTGAGCTTTGGCTTTGCCTACTCTTCAGGCTATTTCTCTTGCAAATTCAGATGTCTATGGGGTCATGGAGTCTCTTGTAGCTAGGATCCCAGAGGTCCACGGCAGGAGTGTGTTTCCCTGTAGTTTCTTTTCTCATCCCTTCCTTCGGTTGCCTTCAAGGCCAGGAGCTGCACTGGCATTCAGCAACTCTGTGCAGGGTTCCAGGCTTCTGCCCTCTTCTACCACAGTAGACTTTCAGCATTTTTTTTTTCTCAAAAGATCTGTTTGAAGTGTGATAGTTTACTTGATATTTTGGTGTCTTTCTGTGGGCAAAGTGCTTCCCATCTGTGTCTGGTAGGCTATTTTGTCTCCTCCTGTTGTTTTCTTTTATCTTACTTTGTATATGTATTGACCAGTCTTTTGTTCTTGTTTCAGTGAGATAGGTTGTTCACAGTTTCAGAAGAGGAGTGTAAGTCTTCAGAGCATTCCTGCTGTGAAAGAAAATAAATCCTGGGGCCCCCAAATCACTAAACTAAAAAGAAAAGTCAAGCTGGGAATCCCTTAGGGCAAACTTGTCCCCCATTCTATTCAAAGTCACCCTTCTGCTCACTGAGATAAATGCACATATGACTGCCTCCAATACAACCATTTGTCTCTTATCTATCTATGACCTGGAAGCCCCCTCCCCACTTGGAGTTGTCCCATCTTTTGGACCAAACCATTGTTCATCTTTTATATGTTGATTAATGTCTCGTGTATCCCTAAAAGGTATAAAACCAAGCTGTGCACTGACCACCTTGGGCACACGTTTTCAAGACCTCCTGAGGTTATTGTCATGGGCGCATTCTCCACCTTGGCAAAATAAACTTTCTAAATTAACCAAGACCTGTCTCAGATATCTGTGGTTCACATTGCTTCACAGCTGTAGAACTCTCTTTTCTTATTATTGTGAAGTGGTTAAATATATGATCTCCTTCTTTCTGTGACCTACTTTCTCTGTTCTCTTCCCCTACTTTTATCTGGATCTTTTCTTTGGTCCTACATGTCTCTATCCTGTTAAGTTTAAATTCTACTCACAGTAGATTCTTCTGAATTCTGGTCTTTGACCTAAAAAAGAACTATTATATTTCAAGTTTTCATACGACAAAAACTGACTCGCGCCATCTGACTTTTGTTGTACTTTTGCACTTGCAAATTAGAGCCCATAAAAGCAGTTCCAGTTTTGGTGCTGTTTTAAGAATGGCTCACTGAACTTTCCAAAATAGATATCTCCATTTTAGGTACTTGAGTGATTCAGTTTTAGGGTCCTGCAGCTTTCCCAGCTATCAGAAATCCTTTTACCTACTCCCTACTTCACCCTTCACAGTTACCATTACTATGTGAAACTTATTCTAGTTAGTTTGACCTCAATTTCTCACATTTTAGGGTTCATGGAGATACTTTGTCGTTCACTTTTGTTGTAGACTTTGGCAGCATGTTTTGTTATTCCAGTTGCATTGCCTGTTTTGTAGGGGAAATTGGAAAAGTCAAAAACTGTGGTGCACTCTAAAATCTTTCTTGGAATGCTTCCCTAAATTTCTTCCTAATAATTTTAAAGATTTGCCTTTCTGTATGTAATTATTTATTCCAGCGGACTTTTATTTTCAAGTAAGATATTAAGTAATGGTGTGACCTTATTTTTCCCATTTATGACATTTCCCCCCACATACATGCATCTTTCCCTCCTCTGAATTGTAATCTTGTGTCTCTTATGAGTGTTCATAGAAACTTGGTTCTGTTTGAGTATCTCTATTCTGTATTTCTATTCTTTTACCAAGGCAACTCTGTTTAATTACCATAGTAATTATATTGGTTGATATTTTATAATTCTTCTGCTACCTTGTCCCTGTTCTTTGTCTTGTTGTTCAAAATTTTTTGTCCGTTTTTGTCTTTCTCTCATCTTATCATTTTATTATCAGCATAATTTTGCTAAAAATATTGTGATTTTAGAAATATTTGACTTTGTTAACATATCAGTGTTTTGTACCTATGCACGTAGATCACCATTTGTTTATGGTGACTTTTATATACTGCATAAAAGCTTTATAACTTTCTCCATTGATGAATTACAGGTATTTTCTTAGATTTTATTCAATCTTTAATTGAATAAAATTTAATATTAAATTTAAAATTTAATAGTAGTGGGACAAATACCACTCTTATCTTGCTACTGTTACTAAGGAGTATTCTTTCAAGTTTTAAAATATGATGTTTGTTCTGTATTTTTGGAATTCCTTTTCTCAGGTAATGAAAGATACTTCTATTCCAAGTTTAACATGAGTTTTACCGTGAGTAAGTATTCAATGTTATTGAAGGCCTTTAGCTTTTTACATCATTTGTTTTATTTTACTTTAAACTGTTAATGTAATAAGTATGTTACCGGGTTTTTCCCCCAATATTAAACGATTCTTGTATTACTGGGTTAAATCCACCTTGCGTGTGATGCATATATCATGATTTATATATGACATGACACAAATTCAGAAATAAGACTTTTGGCAATTGGTTCCTGTCTTTCACAAATGTTTTCAAACAAGGGTGGAACAAAGTACTTGTCTTCATTAAGGAATGAGTGGCATAGAAAAGAGGGCAAGGAAAAATGGAATATTAGCGAATAGCTCTTCTTTGGGAAATAGAGAGTGGAAAGTGGATTCCCACATCTTAGTATTCTCCATACAGAGAATACTCCATACCAGTATTCTCTGGTAAGCCTACTCTTACCAGACCACTGCTGTTGTTGTAGAAATCACAACTGGCCACTAAACCAAGACACCAGATCATCTTCAGGACTGAGACAGATCTGTACCATGTAGCTGGGTCCTAGAACTTCCAGCTGACTAGCTCCATAGGCTCAAACCAAATATTTCATTAGCCTTATAATAAAGAAATTTACTAATATATAAGATGGATTTTTTGCATTCTGTTTACTCCATATACAGTTTTGCTAAGAGAGGTGCCCTCTGCCAGTAGGCCTGAAATTTAAATGAATTGAACCTCGTAATTTGGAGCCTTGATGAAATGGAAATGTTGGCTTATTTCAGAACTCAACTTGAAGCCAGGACAATTTAAGATACATCCTTGAAGCTGAGAATATTGACGTGCTAAGTCTTTCTAAGAAACCTTATTTAAATGTTCTCTCTTAGTCATAGAAGTGAGCCTCAGAAAAAACTGGATTAAGAAGTAGTTTATTTCCAACTACTATTGAAATTGAGGCTATTGTTTCAAATTTACTCAAAGGAGCAACCATTAAGATGAAGCAAATGGGGCAAAGAGGCCCACAAGTAAATGACTAAAACTTTTAGTCTAAAAGAGTGCTTCTCAAACTATCTGTGTGAAGGATCCACCTCCCCAGCCACTTCATTGCAGACCAATACTTTGCAAAATACAATGAAAATATATTACTATGAAAATGATATATGAAAGAAAAATAAAGACATAAAAATAAACCCATTTTAATGATCATATATAACAGATAGAATTACTCTTTCAAAATGTTATAACAATTTCTCCATTTTATTCTTTTTTTTTTTTTTTTTGAGACGGCGTCTTGCTCTGTCGCCCGGGCTGGAGTGCAGTGGCCGGATCTTAGCTCACTGCAAGCTCCGCCTCCCAGGTTCACGCCATTCTCCTGCCTCAGCCTCCCAAGTGGCTTGGATTACAGGCACCCGCCACCTCGCCCGGCTAGTTTTTTTTTGTATTTTTTAGTAGAGACGGGGTTTCCCCGTGTTTGCCAGGATGGTCTCGATCTCCTGACCTCGTGATCCGCCCGTCTCGACCTCCCAAAGTGCTGGGATTACAGGCTTGAGCCACCGCGCCCGGCCCATTTTATTCTTTATTTCTGCTCTTGTCATGGAACAGTTAAAAAACTGTTCACTGGCTGTCACTGGTCCTTGGGCCACACTGAGTAGCACTGCTCTGAAGACTGCACATCTCTAGATAAGATCTTTGGCTGTCGTTACTTGCTCACTGACATGACTAGAAACTAATAGATGGGAAAGCTTTGAGAAATTTCTCAATATCAAAAATGACAAGCCCATCTAGACACAGCCTGTGACTGTTTAACTTCTAAAACAATCCCTTCGGCCCAGCTCGAAACTCACATCAACATCAAGTTCATTGGAAAACCATGAAACACCTAGGTATTAATACATCCTCTTTAACAGTCATCTCAGCTGCGATCAAATAGATACAGAAGAATCTCCCAGAGTACAAAACCAGAGAGAAGTGAGGAAGACAGAGTCTTGCAGAAAGCATCGCCCTATGCATACATCAAGTTGACTAAAGTGGAAGTTGTTCCTCTGCTTGGATAAAGAATCCTTATAATTATTGTAACTTGGGACTTAATATGCACTGTTGACTATTGGTTTTCTTAATTCTTCTTTTTTTTAAATAGGAAGTGTTATTGTAGTAATCCTATTTACTCTATATTCTATATAAGTAGAATTCTTTGAAGGGGCATTTATGGAAAAGGTTTTCTTTTAAAATTAGACAGACATTCCCCTTCCTTCTTCTTCTTGCCTTGAACATTGATTAGATGTCTGGAGTTGCAATAACCATTTTTCAGACATGAGCTAAAAATCATGAACTAGATATTGGAAACTGCAGTAACCCATTTTCTAGGCATGAAATCCAAACATGAAAATGAAAGAGTAGGAAAACTGAGACTCTGAGACATTATGGCTTTGGTGAGGAATTGACCAATGTTAGCCACTGTGGAACCCTGGATTTTCTAATATGAAAAAAAGTCATACTAAGCTATATCTAACATTCTACTTATTATAGTATTTAACATTATCTTTTGTCCTCTTCTGTAGCTGTTGTAAAGTTGGCTATCGGTTGTAGTTATTGTTCATTTGTGGATAACATCTGTGTTTTTCTTTAACGTTTTTCAGTTTCGCTACACTTTGCCTCAGTCTGGATTTCATTTTATTTATCCTGCCTGATCTAATGTGCCTTTTCAACCTGAGAATTTATGTCTACTATAAATTTGGAAAAGTTTCTGTCATTTCTCTTGAACATTAATTCCCATTCTCTGCAAGCAAGTTTTTCTCTATGTGTTTTCTTTTTCTCCATAAAAACACTACTAAAATTATCTCTGTTCTCTGAAAAAACGTTTTCTGTCTTATACTCTGGTTTTACATGCATGAAACATTTTTGTCTTCTTAATTGTACTGGAATCTTTAGATTTGAAGAAACTGTTTTTTAAACTTGTTCATATGCCTTGCTAAGACATGGCACAATGACAGTCACACCTTGATGCCTGATTAATATTAGAATTATTTTAGTTTTCTCCATCATGTTGCAAAACAACAGACTCATTTTCTTTTCATGTCACTGGGCATTTCTCTCCTTAAACAGTTAAATAATTTAAAAGATTGTAATTCTACAGATTAAATAAATACATATTTTTTATAAAATAATTTCATTTAAAGAGTTTATAAAATAAAGATAAAGGCTTCTTCCATTTCAATTATTATCATGAGTTATCGATGGAGAGGAATAAAAATTCTCAGCGAAAATGAAAATGAATTCCAATGACATTAATAGAATCAAATCTCTAGTAACATTACCTTAAGCAAGATTGATTTAAAATGTAATATAAAGTCATTAAGAAGTATATTCTTCTATGCACATTTTCCCAGTGAAGATAAATAATGTTTTAAATGAGATAAATTAACCGAATATGTATTCTTGATGCATCATTTCAACTAAGCATGAGATCTGACATTCCTGTGGGATTCTGTCTTTACAGAGTTGGTTGCCTTATGTGTCTAGCCTTGTGGATATTTGGTTTCAAGGAATGGGAAACAACTCAAGTCAAGTTAAACAAAAATAGAAGGCACCAAATGCAAGTAAGATTTATGTCTTATATTTTTCTTTGTTGATCTGATTAGATGTATATTAATTTATTCACCTTTTTAGGAATCAGAGTCTGGTTACATTAATTTTCTTTATTGTTTTCATTTTCAGTTTTATTCACTTTTGCTCTTTATTGCTTATTTCCTTCTGTTTACTTTGGGTTTATATTAACTCCTTTTATGGTTTCTTAGGTGGAAGCACTTATCATTGAGATGAGGCCCTTTCTATTTTTAATTTCAGAATTGAATGCTATAACTGCCCCCAGTACTGCTTTGGCTATCTCTCAGAGATTGTTATTGTTGAGTTTTATTATCATTTGTTTCAAAACGTTTTCTAGTTTTCCTTCTGAATTCCTCCTTGAAATGTGGCATGTCTTATTTAAAAGAGTGTTATATAATTTCCAATTATTTGAAAGTTTTCCAGCTATCTTTCTTTTATTGATTTCCAGTTTAATTCCATTATGATCATAGGTCATATTTTATAAGATTTAAATCCTTCTATTTTATTCAGCTTTCATTTTTTTCCCCAAAATATGATCTATCATGGCGAATAGTCAATGTGTGCTTGCGAAGAATCTGTATTCTGATGCTTTTGGGTGGCAATTAAGTCAGGTTAGTTTTTAGTGTTATTCAGATGTTCCATATCCTTTCTGATGTTTCCATCTTTCTTTTTTTATCAATTTATTTAGAGAAAAGTGCTGAAGTCCCCAACTGTAAGTGTAGACTTACCTATTTCTCCTTCCCTTCTTTTAGTCTGCATCATGTCTTTTTGAATCCCTACTGTTAGGTACATAAGCGTGTCGTTTTGGCGAATTGAGCCTTTATCAATAGGTAATGCCTTTCTTTATCTCTAGTACTATTCTTTGTTTCATTATTAGGTATTAATATAGTTACTCTTTTCTTTTAATTAATGTATGTGTGCTATGTCTTTTAATTAATGTGTGTGTGCTTTATCTTTTAATATACTTTTACTTGAAAACCAATCTAAAGGTTTATATTTAAAAGTATGTTTCTTATAGACATGATTATATTTATTCATTTTAATACAATCTGATGATGTATGACTTTAATTTTGTGTTTTGATAATATACATAGACGGTAAGTATTTTTATAGTTTGGTTAATATCTATAATCTTGGTAGTTTTTCTTTTTCTTTTTTTTTCTTCTGTTTTAGATTACATTTTAATGAGTATATTTTATTATTGTATTTTAGGTCTATTAGTGGCTTATTATTTCTACCCTCATATTAATTTATTTTAATTCTTGACCTTGGGCTTGCATTATACATCTTTAATTAATCAAAGTCTATCTTCAATAGCATTATTCCACTTCACACATGGTATGGGAATTTATGACAATACACTCACAGTATCTGTAGTCTATGTTTTTGGCTATTGTTTTATGTTTTAATTTCACTTATGTGCCCAACCCACAAATCATTGCCTATTTTAACTGTAGAAAATGATTTTTTAGAGAAATTAAAAATAAGAAAAACAATTGTCTTTTATGTTTTTTTAACCATTTCTAGGACTCCTCATTTCTTTACGTATATTCAAGTTTCTGTCTGATGTCATAATCTTTTTTCCTGAAGAATGTCCTTTCACATTTCTTATAGTTCATATCTGCTGTTAAAGAATGCTCCTAGTTTTTGTTTGTTGGAAAACGTCTTTATTTATCTCTCAGTTTTAAATGATATCTTTATTAAGTATAGTGTCAATAGTATTTTTCTTTCAGCACTTTGAAAATGTCACTCAATTTTTTCTAGCATGCAAAATTTCTGGCAAGAATTCTGCTGTATTTGTTCTCTGTGTTTTTTTCTATGTAATGTGACTTTTTCTCTGGATGACTTTGAGATTTTCTTTTTATCTTTGGTGGTCAGCATTTTGAATATCATGTTTCTAGGTATTTATTATCTTTGTTATGATTTTGGAAAGATAGGGTTTCACTCTGTTGCAGAGGCTGGAGTGCAGGGGTGGGATCGTAGCTCACTGCAGCCTCAAACTTCTGGGCTTTGGTGATCCTCCCGCCTCAGCCTCTCAAGTAGCCAGGACCACAGGTGTGCACCACCACGGCTGGCTAATTTTTATATTGTTAGTTTTGGAGATGGAATCTCATTTTACATCCTAGGCTGGTCTGGAACTCCTAGCCTCAAGCGATTCTTCCACCTCAGTCATCTGAATTGGGATTATAGGTGTGAGCCACACACCTGGCTGTTTTGTCCTGTTTGAGCTTCTCTGAGCCTCTAGTACCTGTGATTTTATGTTTTTAGTGTTTTTGGAGACTTTTTAGCTACTCTCTTCAAATATTTCTTCAATGATATCTCTCCTGCCCACTGCCCAAGTTTTAGTTTGGATGATTTCTATGGACCTTTCTTCAGGTCACTTATTCTTCCTTGGCTGTGTCAAGTCTACTGATAGAAAAGTTAAATGTATTCTTCATCTCCATTACTATGATTTTTCCCCCTAGCATTTTAATTTGACTCTTTTTCCTTTTACATCTCTAGAATAATTTCACAGCCACTTCTTCCATTCTCCACGTATTAGTTATCTATGCTGAATAACAAGTTAATCAAACTTAGCAGCTTATAAAAAACAAATATTTATTATTTCACAATTTTTGCGGACCAGAAATCTGGAAGCAGCTTAGCTGGGAGGTCTGGCTCAGGTTCTCTCATGAGGTTACAATCAAGCCATTGCCCAGGGCTGCTGTCATCTGAAGGCTCACCTAGAGATGGAGATTCTACTTCCAAGATGGCTCACTTCTATGGATATAGGCAGCAGGTATCAGTTCCTTGACACCTATTGACAAAGGCCTTGGCTTATCATCATGTGGGCCTTTTCACATGTCTCTCTGAGTGTCTTGACAACATGACAGCTGACTTTTTCCAAAGGAAGTGACCCAAGAGAGAGCAAGACAGAAGCAACACATTTTTTATGACCTAGTCTTAGATGTAAAACACCATCACTTTAGCTATATCTTATTTATTAAGTCCAGCCTACACCCAATCAAGGAAGCAAATTAAGCTTCACCTCTTTAAAGGAATTTCAACGAATTTGTGGACACATTTTAAATGACCCTACAGCCTTGCTAAACCAAGTTTCAGTCTGGGTGGTTACTTCCTTGGTTAGTTTTTGAGGCTGTCTTAAAACTGGATTGGTATCTCTTGTTAGTTCTCAGGAGGTACCTTGTCTGGTAGGCATTACGTTCTTCAAAGTATTTCCTCTTTACTAGTCTGTCTTCTGTACTATAGAATAAGCAACTTGAAGGCAAATATTGCATCTTATTACATTGGTATCTTCAAGCCTGGCGCAGCACTTGGCCTTTGGTAGGCTTTCAACCAATGTTTATGGAAAAACAAATCATGCCACTCAGTGAGGCACCCTTTCTGCCTTACCACATGATGAGCAGAGAAGGAGAGGGGTAGAAATAAATTGTATGGCACACTCCCTGTTGTGCCTTGCAATCTGTGTACATTATCTTATTTAGTGACAGACTGAAACTTTGATAGAAGCATAATCATGTGGTAGGAAAGGATAAATAATTGTGTTTTTATACTCTCTTGCTACTTACTGCTGCAGAGTCTCGGGCAGCTAAGACTCTAAGAACCTTGGTTTTCTCCTAAAAAAAATCAAAGAATATAATAATAATTGCTTTGCCAACTTCACATTGTTTTAGTGAGGAACAAATAAGACAGTGTAAATGAAAGAGAGATACAAACTATACATGTTATATAAGTATGTTAATATTATTTCTCAAATTTTTATAGAGCATAGATGATACTGCCAAACATGAAGGAGATGCTTTAGTTTTCCGGAATTTGATCAAAGGTGAAACCATTATCCCACTGATAATCAGTAAGTTCCAAGGTCACTCATTCATTCAATATTGATTAACTCCTACTACGTGCATATTCAAGACACAGCCCCTGTGTTGAGACATCTCAGTGTCTTCAATTAAGTCCAGGATCCTGCAAACTTTTCAAAATCTTTTTATACAAAGCTCTTATAAATTCACTTGTAAGAATGAGCTCTTTTAAAATGGCAGAGGAAGGTTGCCAAAACAGCAATGCAAACAGTGGGTTAGAGGCCTTAGTCATTTCCTGAATCAGAAGTCTTGTGGCCCCTGCTCATGCTGCAACATTGGCTCTCCTCTAAGAGCAGAAAGTGTTGCTGCCTGGCATTCCGCAAGTGTTCATTGCTGGTTGAAAGGAATTAAACAAATGCTTATCTCTTATATAAGAATCATCAGATGCTACATCTGCACTGGATGGCTAATCTAGCTTCCTCATTTTGCAAAGGAGGAAATAGAAGCTCAGTAAGGTCAATAAGGTCCAAGTTTATATGGGCATGAAATAGATTTTAAACTCTAAAACATGTTCTGATTCCTTATTTTGTGCATTTCTCTCATTTACATTCTCTCTCAGTATTTCTTTCAGCATTGTGCATTCTCTCTCAGTATTCTGCTCCTTATTTTGTGCATTTCTCTCAAAATATTGGACTCTACTTTGAAATATTATTAATATAATTAGCTTTGCATTTGAATAATGAAGAAAAAATCACACTGATTTACCCAATAAACTTCTTCAAAGAAATACATACCAGCCCCTAAAGTCAAACCTGTGTTCATTGTGGGAAATAGTTGTTGTAAATAGGGAAACTCTTAGGGTACATGTGCCATTTTCTATGTCTGTTTTGGCTTTATGCAAGGAGAAATTTGGCTGGTTTTCAGGGAATCCAGGAGTTTTTAAGTTGATCATGTTCTTTGATTTAACTTGGAATGACTTACAAGTATTATCATCCACTTGCTGTGCCATGGAGAAGTGGAGGAAGAATTGTGTGGTTAAGCCAGCCATGACACAGTTAGAAAAGTAACTTGAGGAAAAGGCAAAACAGCCACTCTGTTTCAGTTTGTTTGGTTGAGGCACTCAGGACATATACTAGTGCAGACCAGACTCCCCAGAAAGGCAAACTCTCCTGGATATGAATTGTATTACTCAACATGCCCCTGACATTAGAAGGAAGCTACAAAAAGCAGCAGTGGGACTTTAAACCCCTATGAGCCAGCTCTTAAACATGGCCTTTAAGGTTTACAACAATAGGCACAGGGCAAAAGAGAGAGAGACAGAGAACCAAAATAAATAATCAAAAAGTGTAATTGTTAGCAGTTGTCTTAGGCCTCCTGCCAACTCAGAATTACCCATCCCAAGAAAGTGTCATGAGATAAGCATCTGGGATGCCCAGATGAGAGTCCTTGACTTACCAGCCCCTAGCCAAAATTGCTGTGCCTTCTGCAGGAATGAGGGCCATTGGCCATGAGAATGTTCTAACTGTCCCTGGTGCATGGGAACAAAGACTCCTCATCAATCTGCCCAGTCAGAAATGAAACCCAGGACTTCCTCCATGTTCTAAAAATTCTGGGTAATAATTGCTGTGGGAAGGAGACTAATGGGCTTTCTGATACTAGAGCTAGCTTTCTTACACTAGTTGCAACAAGCTGCCTTGCTGAAGTAAAATTACTGGGGGTCCTGGACCCTTCTTCTGACGGACAGCTTCCCACAGTGGCAGAGAAGCAGCCATCTGAACATTTTTCTTTGATGTCTCCACATCTGGGTAAGTTCTCTGGTGGTGTGGGGACTCTGAGGTCTCCTCTGGAGCAATGTGGTTCATCCATTCCCTTCTGTAGGATCGCCTTCCCTGCCTCTCCCTGTCTTCCATACCTATTGTGGCAAACATAATTTGGCCAGGTGGATAGGCTCTAATTTTGTAAATAACTTGGATCCAGCTGTCTTGTATGTAGGTCTCTTCCTTTGTGTGATGTGTGTTGTGTCCAGCATGCTATCAAATTGGCTTAGAAATAAAAGAGTGCTCATGAATTAAACAAGAATAGGCTAAACTTGAGAGTTGAAAGAGAATGTTGTGTCTTCTAAAATTTGACTTCAAGATTTTTACCTAGGTAAATCACTGATGTTTTTAGGCTTTAGAATATTTTAAAAAGCTTTGAAATGGTAACTTTGTGTATGGTTTAAATTCTCAAAATTGTAGAATGGCTCTCACCTGTAAAATCCCAGTATCTGGTGGGCAGTTCAGAATTTTCTGCTTCCTAAGTTTATATGAAATGTGCCAGGGAAGATGTATTCTTAATTGGAAAAAAGAATAATATTTTTTCCAATCTGGAACTTATTAAAAGGCTGGTTAAACATGTGAAGGACTAAGTGAATAAAAAAGAAAGATATGAGGAGAGTTATGGATAGAAGATACGTTTTTTGTGTGGGGAGGGATATATAGAAAGAGTGATTTTGTATGAGGAGGGATCTTGTGTGGTAGATTCTTTTCCCAGAATAAAGTGACAGGTTATTTGGGAGAGAGGTGGCATAGGATAGGCCAGAGAGTCCAAGCATTGCAAAAGAGTGATGGGGTTTGTAAACGGAAAGTTGTTGGGGGGATTTTGTATATGATTAAGCTGGCTGTGAAGAAAAATTGTGGTAGACTTTCTAGAAAATAATCTACATATTGGAACTGGGTTTTCTTAAGGTATTTGATTTACATTACAGGAAATTTGTCTTTTAATGCTATAACTGGTTTCTTTTAAAATTTCTCAGATTCATATCAAAGATGTTCAACTGTTACTGTGACTCACTCCCTTTGAGAAGACCTGAGATAATAACTTTGCTTTAGGTTTTTAGTCAGCTCCTATAATTTTTTCTCCTCCCGTTCTAACTGTTGTTGTGACCTCATGCTAAAATAGTGTATTGTAGAGGTCTATAAAAAGTGCGTGGTTAAGCCAGTCAATTATGACATGCTTAACCAATATAACTTGATTACATACTCTTTCTTGGCTGTTCTTTTTTTTAACTTTTATTTTAGATTTGGGTGTACATGTGAAGGTTTGTTACATAGGTAAACTTGTGTCACAGGGGTTTATTGTACAGATTGTTTCATTACCCAGGTATTAAGCCCAGTACCCAATGGTTATCTTTTCTGCTCCCCTCCATCCTCCCACCCCCGACCCTCAAGTAGACAGCAGGGTCCGTTGTTTCCTTTTTTGTGTTCATAAGTTCTTATCATTTAGCTCTCACTTATAAGTGAGAACATGCAGTATTTGGTTTTCTGTTCCTGAATTAGTTTGCTAAGGATAATAGCCCTCAGCTCCATCCACATTCCTGCAAAGGACATGAATTTTTTCTTTTTTATGGCTGCATAGTATTCCATGGTGTATATGTACCACATTTTCTTTATCCAATCTGTCATTGATGGCATTTAGATTGATTTCATGTCTTTGCTATTGTGAACAGTGCTACAATAAACATTCAGATGCATGTGTCTTTATGGTAGAATTCTTTATATTCCTCTGGGTATATACTCAGTAATCAGATTGCTGGGTCAAATGGTAGTTCTGCTTTTAGCTCTTTGAGGAATCACCATACTGCTTTCCATAATGGTTAAACTAATTTACACGCCCACCAACAGTATATAAGTGTTCCCTTTCCTCTGCAACCTTGTCAGCATGTTATTTGACTTTTTAATAGTAGCCATTCTTACTGGTGTGAGATTGCATCTCATTGTGGTTTTGATTTTCATTCTTCTAGCGATCAGTGATATTGAGCTTTTTTTTTTTTCATATGCTTCTGGGCTGCATGTACATCTTCTTTTGAGAAGTGTCTGTTCATGTCCTTTGCCCACTTTTTAATTTTTTTTTTTTTCCCTTGTAAATTTTTTTAAGTTCCTTATAGATGCTGGATATTAGACCTCTGTTGGATGCATAGTTTGCAAATATTTTCTCCCATTCTGTAGGTTGTATGTTTATTTTTTTATAACTTCTTTTACTGTGTAGAAGCTCTTCAGTTTAATTAGACCACACTTCTCAATTTTTGCTTTTGTTGTGATTGCTTTTGGTGTCTTTGTCATGAAATCTTTGCCTATTCCTGTGTCCAGGATGGTATTGCCTAGGTTGTCTTCCAGGGTTTTTATAGTTTTGAGTTTTACATTTAAATCTTTTGTCTAACTTGAGTTGATTTTTGTATATGATGTAAGGAAAGTATCCAGCTTCAATCTTCTGCATATGGTTAGCCAGTTATCCCAGCACTATTTATTAAATAGGGAGTCCTTTTTCCATTGCTTTTTTTTTTTTTTTGACCTTGTTGAAAATCAGATGGTTGTAGTTCTGTGGCATTATTTCTGGGCTCTTTATTCTGTTCCACTGGTCTATGTGTCTGTTTGTGTCCCAGTGCCAGGATGTTTTGGCTACTGTAGTCTTGTAGTATAGTTTGAAGTTGGGAAACGTGATGCCTCCAACTTTGTTCTTTTTGCTTAGGATTGCCTTGGGTAGTTGGGCTATTTTTTGGTTCCATATAAATTTTAAAACAGTTTCTTCTAGTTGTGTGAGAATGTCATTGGTAGTTTGATAGGAATAACTTATAATGGTTGTTTTTATTGAATCTGTAAGTTTCTTTGGGCAGTATGGCCATTTTAACAATACTGTTTCTTCCTGTCCATGAGCATGGGATGTATTTCCATTTGTTTGTGTCTTCTCTGATTTCTTCTAGCAGGGTTTTGTAATTCTTGTTGTAGAGATCTTTCACCTCACTGGTTAGCTGTATTCTTAAGTATTTTGTTTTTTTTTGTGGCAATTGTGAATAAGACTGCCTTTCTGATTTGGCTGTCAGTTTGGGTGTTGGTGTGTAAGAGTGCTAGTGACTTTTGTACATTGATTTTATATCCTGCAACTTTGCTGAAGTTGTTTATCAGCTAAAGGAGCTTTTGGCCTGAGACTGTGGGGCTTTCTAGATATAGAATCATGTTGCCTGCAAATTTGGATGCCTTTTTTCCTATTTGGATGCCCTTTATTTCTTTCTCTTGCCTGATTGCTCTGGCTAGGACTTCCAATACTATGTTGAATAGAAGTGGTGAGAGACAGCATCCTTGTCTTGTGCTGGCTTTCAAGGGGAATGCTTCCATATTTTGGCCATTTAGTATAATGTTGACTGTGGATTTGTCATAGATGGCTCTTGTTATTTTGAGGTATATTCCTTCAATACCTAGTTTATTGAGAGTTTTTAGCATGAAATGATGTTGAATTTTATCAAAAGCCTTTCCTGCATCTAATGAGATAATCACATCGATTTTCTCTTTAGTTCCTTTTATATGAACTATTTCTTGATTTGCATATATTGAACAAAACAAACCTTGCATCCTGGGGATGAAGTCCACTTAATTATGGTGGATTAGCTTTTTAATGTGCTGCTGAATTTTTGCTAGTATTTTGTTGAGGATTTGTGTGTCAGTGTTTATCAAGGATATTGCCTGAAGTTTACTATTTCTGTTGTGTCTCTGTCAGGTTTTGGTATCAAGATGATGCTATCCTCATAGAATGAGTTGGGGAGGAGTCCCTTCTAAAGTTTTTGGGAGGTACCAGCTCTTCTTTGTACATGTGGTACATACGGTAGAATTCTTTGTACGTATGGTAGAATTCGGCTGTGAATCCATTAGGTCCTGGGCTTTTTTTTTGGTTGATAGGCTATTTGTTACAGATTCAATTTCAGAGTTTATTATGTGTCTGTTCAGGGAATTGATTTCTTCCTGGCTCAGTCTTGGGAGGGTGTATGTGTCCAGGGATACATTTGTCTCTTCTAGGTTTTCTAGTTTTTCGCATAGAGGTGTTCATGGTAATTTCTGATGGTTGTTTTTATTTCTGTGGGGTCAGTAGTAACATTCCCTTCATCATTTCTAAGTGTTTATTTGAATCTCCTATATTTTCTTTATTAGTCTAGTTAGTGGACCTCTGTATCTTATTAATTTTTTCATAAAACAAACTCCTGATTTCATTGATCTTTTGAATGGTTTTTTGTGTCTCAACCTCCTTCAGTTCTGCTCTGATTTTGGTTATTTCTTGTCTTTTAGCTTTGGGGTTTATTTATTCTTGCTTCTCTAATTCTTTCAGTTGTGAAGTTAGATTGTTAATATGAGATATTTCTAACTTTCTGATGTTGGCATTTGGTGCTACGAATAGCTCTCTTAACACTGCCTTAGCTGTGTCCCAGATATGCTAGTATGTTGTATCTTTGTTCTCATTATTTTTAAAGGACTTTTTGATTTCTGACTTAATTTCATTATTTACCCAAAAGTCATTTGGGAGCATGTTATTTAATTACTGTGTAATTGCATGGTTTTGAGTGTTTTTCATAGTCTTAACTTCTGTTTTTATTGTGCTGTGGTTCAAGAGTGTGTTTGGTATGATTTTGGTTCTTTTTTTTTTTTTTTTTTTAGACGGAGTCTCGCTCTGCCGCCCAGGCTGGAGTGCAGTGGTGCAATCTCGGCTCACTGCAAGCTCCGCCTCCCGGGTTTACGCCATTCTCCTGCCTCAGCCTCCCGAGTTGCTGGGACTACAGACGCCCGCCATCTCGCCCAGCTAGTTTTTTGTATTTTTAGTAGAGACGGGGTTTCACCGTGTAGGCCAGGATGGTCTCGATCTCCTGACCTCGTGATCCACCCGTCTCGGCCTCCCAAAGTGCTGGGATTACAGGCTTGGTTCTTTTGTATTTGTTGAGGATTGTTTTATGTTCAATTATGTGGCCAATTTTAAAGTATGTGTCATGCAGCAATGAGAAAAATGTAAATTCTGTTGGTTTTAAGTGCAGAGTTCTGTAAAGGTTTATCAGATCCATTTGGTCCAATTTTGAGTTCAGGTCCTGATAGTCTATGTTAATTTTCTGCCTTGAGGATCTCTCTAATACTGTCAGTGGAGTGTTGAAGTTTCCCACTATTATTGTGTGGGAGTCTATGTCTCTTTGTAGGTCTCTAAGAACTTTCTTTATGAATCTGGGTGCTCCTGTGTTGGGTGCATATATATTTAGGATAGTTAGGTTTTCTTGTTGAATTGAACCCTTTACCATTAGGTAATGCCCTGGTCTTTTTTTATCTTTGTTGATTTGAAATCTGTTTTGTCTGAAATTAGAATTGCAACCTCTGCTTTTTGCTTTTTTCCATGTGTGTGGTAGATTTTCCTTCATTCCTTTATTTTGAGCCTGTGGGTGTCATTATGTGTGAGATAGGTCTCTGGAAGACAGCATACCATTGGGTCTTGCCTTTTTGAATCCAGTTTGTCACTCTGTGCCTTTTAAGTGGGACATTTATCCTATTTACATTCAAGGTTAGTATTGATATGTGGATTTGATCCTGTCATTGTGCTGTTAGCTGGTTATTATGCTGGCTTGTTTATATGGTTCCTTTATAGTGACATCGGTCTGTGTGTTTAAGTGTGTGTTTGTATTAGCTGGTGTTAATGGTGGAGTGTATCCAGGTTCTTGGTGTCTTGAACAAATAATTGCACAAAACACACAAAGCAAGGAAGAGATGAAGGGATTTATAAAAAATGGAAGCACACTCCACAGTGTGGGAGTGGGCCCAAGTATAGGAGCACAAAGGCCCTGTTATACAGTTTTTGTGAGTTTAAATGCCCTCTACTTGGGGTACGCCCTATGTAAATGGAGAGGATGAAGTAAAATTGCAAAGTCATTTACTTGGCCTGCGCCCTATGGAGAGGATATTTCCTATCATAGCTGAAGTGTGAATCAGCCTTATGTTCCCTGCCTCCAGACCCTATTTTCCTGCCTCACTGGTAGCCAGCCAAACACACCTGTAGGATGTGCCTGGAGACTGGCTGGGAGGTCCCTTCTAGTGAGGAGGAATGAGATCAGAGACCCACCCAAAGAGCAGTCTGGTCACATTTTGGTAGAGCAGCTGTGCTGTGCTGAAGTCTGCCTCAACCCCTGCTCACCTCGAACACTCCAAAGCTCAAAGGCTGGAACAGTTAAGTCACCCAAACAGCAAAGATGGTGGCCTGCCCATTCCTCTGGGAGCTGTGTCCCAGAGAGTTTTCAAATCTCTCTTGGCTAGAGAACATGGGCAGGGGTGGCTAGAGGCCCTGGTAGGGAGGTCCCACCCAGTGAAGAGGAATGGGATCAGGGACCTGCTTAACAAAGCAGTCTGGCCACATTTTAGTAGAGCAGTTTTGATGTGCTGGAGGATCCCTTCTGCCCCTGGTCAGCTCACACTCTCCAAAGCCTGAAGGCTAGAGAGCTAAGTCACCCAAAAGGCAAGATGGCAGCCTACTCCTTCTCCTGGGAGATCCATCTCAGGGAGGTGTAACCCTGCCTGCTGGTGGCTGGCTGGAATTCCAAGCCAGTGGGTCTTATCCTGTGAGGCGCCATGAAAGTGGGGTCTGCAGACTGTCACTGCTCAGCCTCCTGGATTCAGCATCTTTCCCAGGGGTACGTATGGGAGCCCACTTTGCTGGGCTGCAGCTACTTTTGCTGGAAAGTCCGAGTATCTAAGGCTCCTGGGTCTCCATGCATACCTGAGCAGCTGCTATGCTGAGACTCCATGTAGGTCTCTCAGTCTGAAGGCCCCGGTGGAGTGGGTTCACAGGAGATCTCCTGACCCAAGTGTTGCAAAGATCCGTGGGAGAAGCATGGTTTCCTGGGGTTGTACATTCACTCACTGCTTCCCTGGGAGTGGGGAGGTTCCTCTGGCTTCGTGTTGCTCCCAAATGGGGCATCATCCTGTCTTGCTTTCCTTCATTCTCCATGGGTCAAGTTGTTTCCTTGATTAGTCCCAATGTGAGTATTTGGATGTTTCAGTTGAAGGTGCTATATTACCCCCTCTGTACCTTTCCATGAGAGACACACACACTAGCTGCTTCTAGTTGGCCATCTTGGCCACCCACATATTGGTTTTTCTTAATATAGAACCTTATTTTTGGCTTTTAGTTTTTGACTCTTATATTGCATAACAAATTTTAAGGGCTAATGAGTGTCTGCCCACATCCATTCCCATACAGCCTAAAAAAGTTTAATTGGCTATCAGTCTTTTGGCTCTAAGTCCCGTGGCCAAAGGAAATCCCAAAGAAACCAGAAAAACTAACTCAAACCATGACAGGAAACGGGGGTCAGACATGCTTCACCATGCTTACTCCCTAAATTTAGGCCAAGATCAAAAGGCCTTTCGAAATTAAAATAAAATATTGCCATTTCTCCCAAATGGAAAAGAAAAAAAAAAGCTCCTTTGTTTAACTGGAAAATTTAGTCTTACTAAAGACTTAAAAAAAAAAAAAAAAATCCTGGGCCTGGCACGTTGGCTCACGCCTGAAATCCCAGCACTTTGGGAGGCTGAGGCAGGCAAATCATGAAGTCAGGAGTCCCAGACCAACCTGGACAATATGGTGAAACCTTGTCTCTACTAAAAATACAAAAAAACTAGCTGGGCATGGTGGTGTGTGCCTGTAGTCCCCTGTAGTCCCAGCTACTTGGGAGGCTGAGGCAGGAGAATCACTTGAACAATTGCAACCAAAACACCTCTATCAGTTATTGTTAAATACCTCCACTGCTGTTAAGCTTCAGAAAATCACTAGCTGGGGACACCTGTCCAGGATTAAACCTGTTTCTTGTGAATCCCCACAGGTATAAGAGGAAGACCCCACATCCTACATTTGTGAACCCCTAGAAGACGTAAAGCTATTGTTCTGCAAACACACAAATAAATCAAATGACAAGGAAGAGCATATGTAATAGTAAACCATGCCTATTATTCTCACCTGGTTTTTACCTTTCCTAAGACCTTTGATAACTACTTTATTATTACTAATTTTTGGTCCCTGCTTGTATAACGTCTTAGTTAAGTTTGTGTCTTCCAGACTACAACAGTTCCACATGAAGATGATGCTGGCACAAGCCTTCTGACCTATCCTGTCTTCTTACCCAGAAAATAAAAACATCCTGGTGTTGGGCCCCTTACATCAGGTGGCCAGAGATTTTTACTCCTCCAATGCTAGGCAGAGTGTATGTCCATAGAATCAGCAAGAAGCAGTTATAAAAGATGGACCTCTGCCCTTTTGCAGCCCCCTTAAGATTAAGGAGTATCTAATCTCTGAGAGAAGAACGAAGGAGACTAGCAGGACTTATTTTCTGGTCACAACCCTGCTGACCAAAACAAGATCTCACCCATATAGAATGAAGTGAAAAAAATGGCTGGAACCAGCAGATGGCGACAAAAGCAATTCCTAGTCGCCCTCAGTGCTCATTAGCATAAAACATTCCCGCCAGCACCATGACAGTTTATAAATCCCACCACAGGCCTGAGGTGGTGTCTCATGCTGTAATTCCAGCACTTTGGAAGGCCAAGGTGGGTGGATCATGAGGTCGGGGGATCAAGATTATCCAGGCTAATACGCTGAAACCCCGTCTCTACTAAAAATGCAAAAATTAGCTGGGTGTGGTGGCATGTGCCTGTAGTCCCAGTTACTCTGGAGGCTGAGGCAGGACAATCGCTTAAACCCAGGAGGCAGAGGTTGCAGTGAGCTGACATTGCGCCCCTGCACTCCAGCCTGGGCAACAGAGTGAGACTCCATCTCGAAAAAAAAAATAATAAAATAAAAATAATAAATAAATGCCATGACAGTGACCCAGAAGTTATGACATTATACCATACAATGGCCTGGAAGTTACTGCCCCTTTCCTAAAAAGTTCTAAATAACCTGTCCCTCAATTTGCATTAACCTGCCCCTTAATTTGCATGTAATTGAAAGTGGGTAGCGGTGAGTAAACATACAGCTGCCAACAACCCATACCCATTGCAGCTTCTGGGTGCACTGCCTATGAGTTAGCCGTACTTCACAAGGAGCAGTACCCTTTAATAAAAGATTGCTATCTAACAACACCTGTTTTCCCTGGAATTCTTTCTTGAGTGAAACCAAGAACCCTCCTGGGCTAAGCCCCAATGCTGGGGCTCACCTATCTTGCATCAGATCCATCAGTTGATATGAAATGTGATTTACTTCAGGCAGAAAAATATTTGCTCTGTTCCATTTTCCCTAGCTCCTTGGACAAATGGGTTTGAGTTTCCAGTGAGCACACCTTCAATATGTCTGCCATTTTGGGGAAGAAGTTGTAACTTGGAGTGAAGGTAGAGGGATTTATTATGAGAGCTTTGCTGACAGACATCTCATTCTTTAAAACAAAATCAGCACACAAACATAATTGGTGAGAAATACAACACAGTGGTTAAGACATAAGCTTTAGCGTCAGAGCTTGGTTTACAATTCAGTTATGTTTTTGACAATTGCATGACTCAGGGACGACAGATTAATCCTCACTTATAAAATGGAGATGATAAGGCCTATCTGAGGAGAATGTTGTGTGGATAAGGGAAATAATTACTCTAAATCATTTATCCTGTGCCCATAACATACGAATAGCTGAATAAACTGTGGCTTTTGTTATTACAAATAATAAAACTAACTGAAGGTACCATGTTCTCTAAATAGTGCTCCCTGCTCTTTAAGAATTCAACAGGTTTGCAATTTATTCATATCTCCCCTATAACTATGTGACATATTATTAAATTGATCTAACTCTCTGAACCTATTGATGAAATGAAAACATTCAATCCTGTCCTCAATCAAGTACAGGCCTAGGTCACTGTGAAGACACAAAGCTCTGAATTTCCAGGATTTAAGTGGAAGTAAGTCAGTGAACCTAAATTATGACTCCTCCCACTGGGCACATTCGATGACTAGAGTGAGGAGCTGTGTGCTGTCTAGAATAGGGCCCTGTAAGATGCTGGGAAATTTTTCCTAAAATGGTTCCATTGACTGCATCCTGAACTCTCCCACCCTAAAATACTGCACAACAAATTCTTTTCTCCAACCAACACTGATTTCAAAATTATGTGAAGGAAAATGCCAACAGAGCAAAATCCAGGGTGATCTTATTCAATTACTATTTTCTGGTACAAGTTAATTTACTTTTTTCTCTTATAAATAAGCCAAATGACATAAAGATAATTCAAGATGAAAAATTACAGTAATATTTTTAGTATCATGGCAAGCAGCCAGTTCCTCCAAATTAGAAATGCCAGATAAAAGTAGAAGATACTCAGTTAAATGTGATTTTAAGATAAACTGTATTTTTTTTTTAAGTGAAAGGATGTTCTCAGTCAGTCTTGGCCCTTGTAGGTGGACCTAGAAAAATTGCCAGGGGCACCTCCAATGACTGGGCTCCATGTTGGATGTACATGTACAACATACACATTTAACTGGTTATCCTATATTTTTATTTGTTAAATCTGGCAACTCAAATCCAAATGAACTGATTCTAATCACCTTTATAGTTACTTGTGATACTTAATAACCCTTCAAAAAATTATATTCTGGGACACCTTTCAGACAACTTCTGGTACTTGTTTATTATTTTAAAGAGATGACAAATTTGTAGATTAGAAAGTTACTGACTATAACCACTTTTATACTTTTTCTCCTTATGGAGTTATAAATTGCCATTTATATTGCTATTTATATTAATGATAACTCCATAAGGAGAAAATTAACTTGCATAAAAATAAAGCTTAATTCTTCATAGGCAAGCATGAAATAAATATACCAGTATAGAATTCTGGGAACCAGAAAGAGAAATTTTAACTTCATGATTGGAACCAGCTGGCTAAAAATTTTAATGCCCATGACCATTTAGACACAAAGAAACTTCCAATTTCAAATCCTGGACAGTTTTTACCAATGATGTCACAACAGAGTCCTAGATATTTGGGGCTTCAAATGAAATCTTTATCATGTAGGGATAGATTGAAATTTGAAATTTCACCCATGCTGATTTTAGACAGTGCCAGATTCATACTCTCAAAGTTTTAATACTTATAGATGATCTTCTGGTAGCTGATAAGAGATGAAGCCTGAGAAATTCATTCCAAATCCCAGTGAGCAGTCATACGGCCCTTTCTCAGGACAGTCTGAAAAAGTTTTATAAAATTTCCCTCTCACAAGGGGACCTATTTGTTCATCTGAATTATGCAGTGTATGAAACATTTGCTAAGATGCAGCAATTTGCTTCAACGTGTGACCTTTGCTTGCTGAGGTCTCTCAAGCCTTGGGGACAATTTAAAGTGTGGATAATAATCCTGATTATCTCTGGCCCCTGAACTCCTTGCAGAGAGATTCCAAATCTCTCTGCATTTCCTGAACAGTCCCTAGTGGGACTTACTCATTGATTAAAAATGAGTAAGACTCAATTCTTGACCACAAAAGTGTGGTAGGAACAATATGGCTGTTGTCTTGGTCATCACTATTCTCCATCCACGACTGTTGTGCTCTGCTGCCAATGCTTCATGGCCCTAAAACTGAGGCAGCATCTCTAAGCCAGGGTCCGCATGACTGGTTGCAGAGAGTGCATCTCTCTAGGGGGATACTGGTAAGCAAGCTGCTGTTTTATATTTTGCAACATCCCTCTCAAGGAACCTAGGAAGAATCCCCAATGCTGGGTCAGAAAATATTTCAATGGTTTTCACTGTGTCTCGTTGGAAAGAATCCCTGTCCTCTGATCTTGCACCCAGTGTCTCAGCTGTGCTTCTTGTGTCTCCATTCTTTCTTCACCACAGTGAGTTTCCTGCTTATCGAGGGCACTTTGTCAGTCTTTTATATATTGGGACTCACTTTAGAACCTTAGATTATATTGTAAGTTTAAGTGTTTTCTTCTCTGTTTTATCCAAAATTACTAACGTACTTGTGTAAGTAGCAATTCTATGGAGCTACTGTTTTGTTCATTCATCTCTCTCTTTATTCAAATAATATTTTGGCTAAACAATTTCAAGCCAAACAATTTGATTTCTGCCCTCATGAATCTTGTAGCTCAGTAGGAGAGACAGGGGCAGCAGAAATATCATTTTTTAAAAAACAGTATCTATTGTCTTCTCAATCTCTCTAAATTTTATTGTCCTGAAACTTCTCACACATTAAAAGAATAACATTCATTTTATTCAGAAAGAATGCAGTTCTTGCCTAGAACAAAGGGATCAATAATCGAGTTTGGATTTCAAATTAGACTTCTAAGTACGTTTACAGCAGTAGTCCTGAAAGCTAGTTTTACTTAAAAAATAGATTTTCTGAATCATAAAAATTTTCCTTTAAGTATCAGAGACTAGAGCTTAGAGGATTGATGAGAGCATAAACTATAGAACAGGGAGGACTGTATTCCTCAATGGAATCACCAAAGTTCCAGCCCCATGAAGAAGACAAAAAAGTCCTTTCAGGGCTGTGTGAGGAACTGGAGAAAGATTGAAAAAGGGTAAAACCAGGTGAAGATGTTACCTGGACCCCCTTTTGCCTCAATATATATCATCTCCTAGGCCTTGGCTCAGAGTGGGAATCGGAAAGAAGATAGTAAGTGTGGGGAGAATGAAAGTACATTGAACCAAACCAAGTAAACAGAATGAGATTATCTAAGTTGCTGCTTGTGGAAGTGATCATATGATTCCCCATTCCTCCTTCTTTCTGGGCATATGGCTCCCTGAAATTAGGCATGTCCATGGGACTTCACTTTGGACAATAACATGTGAGCAGAAGTGACGCTTTTTACCTCTTGGTAGAAGCACCAAAGACACAAGATTCTGAAGGTTATTTTCTGCTAGGCAGCCGAGAAGGACACAGACGGCATCATAACAAAATATGGAAGACTGGCAGCTTGGATTCCTCAGAATGCTGAGCAGCCATATTTGGTTTCCATCTATCCTTTCTTTGTTCTATTTCTCAAAATGTACAAAACAAAAGAGGAGGAACCAAGTGGTTTTGGGTGGAAATCATGAATTCAGTTTTGAATACATGAGTGTGTGATGCCTGAGACATTGAAGAAAATACGTTAAGTATGCAGGTGGATATATAAATATAGAATTCATAGGAAAGATCTATAGAGATATAAATTCATATGTAGAAAGGATATATAAACCCTGTCTCCCACCCCAACCACATTTCTTTCATTAGAAAAGATATTTTGAATCCAGGAAGGTTTTAAATTTTGATGATCCTATTTAACTAAGTACTTAGAAAAAAACTGTAAAAAAAGGACTTTACTTTCGAAACATACAAAACGGTTATTTTTATTTATGCACGCATGGACAGAAACCAAGTAATATTTTCATTTACCTTTTTAGAACTTCACTGTAATTCTGTTTTAGCTGCAGGTGAATCCATTTATTCCAAATAGTGATACTGAATATAAATTGAAACAAATGAACTCCATGTTCCTTAATTGATTCATATCTGTATGCCGTGATCTAAACAGAGAAAAATAAGAATGTTTAAAAATACATAAAGTAAACAAATGCTTTCCTAAAAGACCTAAACTTTAGATTCTACAGTTTATCTGTCATAAAGAGACAGCTCCAAATTACAAGAAAGTTGAGGGTAAACCAGTAAGCAATCACCTAGGTATTTGTGTATATACAGGGGATATGGGGAAAGTGAGTATGTAATACCACAGGGCAGTGTGTTCCTATTTGAAATGAAAAGAACTAAGTAGTTCCCTGGTTTTCAACTTGCTATTAAGATGAGAGAACCTAGTGACCTTAACCTCATCAGAATGCTGAGCAGTCGTATTTGGTTTCCATCTATCCTTTCTTTATTCTGTTTGTCAAAATGTACTAAACCAAGTGGTTTTGGGTGGAAATCATGAATTCAGTTTTGAATACATGAGTGTGTGATGCCTGAGACATTGAAGAAAATGTGTTAAGTATGCAACAAAACACAAGTATGCAACAAAAGTATGCAAAAGTATGCAACAGAAACAAAAGAGATTAACAAAAGCAATCATGATAATGAAGAAACATGAATTTTAAATATTCAAGCAATGGTGTTGGGACTATGGTGGGGAAGGGAATGTCAGGAAGAGAAAGATGTATAAAAATTTGATGTATTAAAATAAATTTAGGTGGAAAGGGTGGTGTTAGATGTGGTACATTTCCAGAAGATAGAAGATATAGGGGCAAATTTCGCTTTGAAGCAAGCAAGAACTTAACATATTTTTTTCTACTTCCTAGAGTACTATATCTTCATAGCAAAAATTTTGGAAAAAGATAGAAAAGTAAAGTTTAAAAAATCACTCATAAGCTCTTCTCCCAAAGATAATCACTGTTAATATTTTGTGCACATACATATAAATATGTACCTATGTTTATTCATTAGTTCATTTAGCAATTGTTTACTAAGCACCTATTATGTTCCAGACACAGTCCTGTAATTGATGCAATTCTCCACTATAGTACATTTAGCTTGGGTTCACTATCTTTCTACTATACTGAATATCTTTAATATAAATTTGTATGTGTGGCTCTAATTATTTGTTTAGTTAATATTCTTAAATAAGACTTTCTGAGTCAAAAGATATTCTGAAATTGCTTCCTCTCAAATAATTGATTTACTTTTTCACTAGCAGTGTAGAAAAGAATTATTTTCAACTACACTTGCAAACATCATCATACTTTTGGTTAATCTGTGCTGATGGAAGTTAAAACACATATATTTCATTTGCATTTTTTTACCAATAAGGTTGAAGACTTTTGTGTTTTTAATGAATTGGTATATCATTTACATTTAAAGCTAAATGTAGACTGAAAGTTTATACCCTGCCAAATTCATGTGTTGTGACCTAATTCCCAATTTGAAGTTGAGACTTTTAGAAGATGATTAGGTCATGAAGGCAAAGCCCTCATAAATGTGATTAGCACCTTTATAAAAAAGATGACAGAAGTGCCCTTGTCCCTTGTCCCTTCCACCATGTGAGGATGCAGCAAGAACACACTGTCTATGAACCAGGATACAGGTTCTCAGCAGACACTGAATCTGCTGGCACCTTGGTCTTGAACTTCCTAGCCTCCAGAAGTGGCTGTTGCTTATAAACCCCCCAATCTATGGTAGTTTGTTATAGCAGCTCAAAGGACTAAGGCAGTTAAGTAAATTTAAATAATGTATAAAATCTTTATAAAGAATAAAAAGAAAATAAGCTCCAAAAGCACATCACTCATCTTAAGAAATAAATACTTTTATTACCTTTCAAACCTCTGTGTACTTTAGTATGTCCTTCCCCTTCCAAAGAAAGTACTATTCTCAACTTTGAGTTTATCATTGTCTTTTCTTTTCTTTTTTTTTTTTGAGACGGAGTCTTGCTCTGTCGCCCAGGCTGGAGTGCAGTGGCATGATCTCGGCTCACTGCAAGCTCTGCCTCCTGAGTTCATGCCCTTCTCCTGCCTCAGCCTCCCGAGTAGCTGGGACTACAGGCATCCGCCACCACAACCGGGTAATTTTTTGTATTTTTAGTAGAGATGGGGTTTCACCGTATAGCCTGAATGGCCTTGATCTGACCTTGTGATCCGCCCGCCTCAGCCTCCCAACAGAGCACAATCAAGTGGAAATCTGATTGCTCACTGCAACCTCCGCCTCCCGGGTTCAATTGATTCCCCTGCCTCAGTCTCCTGAGTATCTGGGATTACAGGCACCCACCACCACACCCAGCTAATTTTGTATTTTTTAGTAGTGACAGGGTTTCCCCATGTTGGCCAGGCTGGTCTTGAACTCCCGACCTCCTGTGATCTGCCCACCTCGGCCTCCCAAAGCTCTGGGATTACAGGCGTGAGCCACCGCACCCAGCCAACTTTATCATTTTCTTACTTTAGCGTGTTACCACATACATTTCTATGTCAAATAACATAGTACTTATTTTTGTATTTTAAAAAGCTATATGAGTGGTCTCATACTGTATGCAAACTTTCACACATACCCCAAATCTCTTTTGTACTCAACATTAAGAGATGTAAGTTTGTTTTTCTATATAGTTGTATTTCATTCATTTTCACTGTTAAAGTACAACGTATAATATACAGCATTATATGCAACATTTTTTAGCCTTTCTACCATTAATTAACATTTGAGTTGTTTCTAGTTATATTAGTCCATTTGGCATTGCTATGCAGGAATACCTAAAGCCGGGTAATTTCTAAAGAAAATATATTTATTTGGCTCATGGTTCTGTAGACTGTACAAGAAACATTGCACCAGCATCTGCTTCTGGTAAGGGCCTCAGGAAGTTTCCAATCATAGTGGAAGGTGAAGGGGGAGCAGGTGTGTCACATGGCAAGAAAGAAAGCACAAGAGAGAGCGGAGGAGGAGCCAGGCTCATTTTAAACAACCAACTCTCATGAATAGAGTGAAAACTCACATGTTACTGCAGGGAGGGCACTAAGCAATTCATGAGGGATCCACTCCCCTCACCCAAACACCTCCTACTGGGCCCCACCTTCAACAACAGGAGTCACATTTCAACATGTGATTTGGAGGAGACATCCAAACTATATCACTAGTTTTGTGATATTACAAAGTATGTTGCTTTGAATATTTTGTATGGCATTTCTATCCATATTTATATGCAAGAGTTTCTCTACGGAATAGTTGTGGGAGCTTAATCCCTGTGTCATAGAATGAGTGCATTTTTAATTTAAAAAATAAGTTATTGTTATCATTTTATATTGATTTACATCCCCACAAAAAAACTTAGGTACTGGTACAAAGTCATACCAATTTACTTTTTACCCAAAGACATAGATGTCTAGTTGTTTCATATCCATGCCAACACTATGTATTTTTATTTTTATTTTTTATTTTTTTTAGAGACAGAGTCTCATTATGTCATCCAGGTGGGAGTGCAGTGGCTACTCATAGACATGATCATAGTGCACAATAGCCGTGAACTCCCGGGCTCAAGTGATTTTCTTGCTTTAGCCTCTGAAGCAGCTACAGGTGCATGCCACTGTGCCTGGCCTAACATAGTATTATCAGATATTTTCAGATTTTCCAATGTGGTGCATATAAAATACTATCTCATTGTGAGTTTGTTTTGTACTTTTCAGATTACTAATGATGTTGGACATGTTTTTTGTGTGTTTGTTTGACTAATTCCTATTTTCTCTCCTTTTCCTTTTGTGTCCTCCCTCTGCTTCCATTTACTTGTTAGTTTGACATTATTGGATTACCAGAGTTCATAACAGTAGATTACATTCCATTATTGTTATTGTTGCCTCGTCTGTTGCAGTAACTGGGAATCAGATGTATCTTTAAAAACTGATAAATCAAGCAATAGAAATTAAGTAGATTTAATAATACAAAGAGCAACACTAAGAATTATAGTATTAATGACTATCGATCACACTTAACATAGTGAGTTTTATGAGAAAGTGTTTAAAATATCCAAGGAGATGTTGACTTCCATTTCATAGAAATTTTCCAGAGCATGAGACCAGATTGGATCACTTTTACATAATTTTAGAAAGTTAGCAAAATCTAACCAAAAAATAGTACTAATCAATTATTCTCTAATTATAAGCAGAGACATAAAGCTACAAAATGAGATATTAGCAAATAGGTTCTTTAAAAAAACTACATGAAAAACAGGTAGAATTTATTCCTCATATACAAAAAATTAGCATTAAAAATTCTACTTATGTAACGTATTTAACAATAGGTCAAAGGAAAAAAGCCACAAAATCAATTCAATAGCATCTGAAGCCTGAGAGGAAAATGAAAGACAAGAGGCTGTGGCTGCAGCTGTGTCTGCTGACAACAGGACAAAAATGGATGCATTGAGAGTGAGCTGCATTTTCACCAGGCAGAGCAAACTAGGAGCAAAGCTGTGTGTGTGTTTCTTGGAAATGAAAAGAGGACTCCAAGAAAAGAAGCTTTTGAGAGGACTGGCTGGAGAGTCAAAGAAGATCCATTAGCTTCTGGACCACTGAAAACCTAAGGGCTGATGGTCGGGGGGTAAGTGGCTAGCAGCAGGGAGACATTTTCTGTATCTAGGATGGTATAGAAAAGACTCCCACTGGACAGATCTACAGAGAACAATTAAAAAGTCCCATGGTAGAACAGGTCAGCTCTGGACATCAGTCAAATCCAGGGGAGCCTCTTATACTGGATTGAAATTGTGTTGGGCAAGTACACCTGTGTTCTTTTTCTCTAATGCCTTCTTTCTTCTGGTCAGTCTCTGAAAGGGGTGAAAGAGAGAAATAGCAGCCAACAAATATGGAAAGAGATGTGGAAGAGAGAACAGGAGAACTGAAAACAATTGCATTTCCCCCGCTTTCCCAATGTAGGTTATCCAGGTTAAATGTAGGCCCCATCTGACTAGGTAAAGATTTTTTCCTTTTTTGGGAGTTTGAAAAGAACTAAACATCATACTGAAGTGGAATTATTAAAATTGGATAGACCCGGGTTCAAATCTTGACTCAGTTATGTAACATCTTGTGAATTTTGACAAGTTCCTTAACTCCACTGAGTCTGTTTTTATACCTATAAAATGGATGTGGGATTGTTATGAACATTAATTGAAAAATTATATAGAAAATAAGTGTCCAGCATAGTTCCTGGCACATACTAGTGCTTGAAAACTACCAATCCACTTCATCAATTTGTGTTATGCCCTGCATGGTAATGTATTTGCCCTGATACTCTTCAAAATGTAGAAGCACCCACAGAAAAAAAGTCTCAGTTCGAGCCCAGTATTATTAATATTCTACTGAGTACTAAGTATGGTTGTTAATAGTCTAATATGAGGAAGTCAAAACAGTCTGTGGAAATAGTCTTTCTGCAAGCTTTTTGAAGCTTCAAGGGTTGCTACAAAGACTGGAAAATCAATCTTGAACTCAGTCTTTTAATTTCTTTTCATGATTACTATTCTCAGATGGAGAATGTGATTAAAATTAATGCTGTCTTAGTTCACTTGCCTCAAAATAAACATTGATCAAATTCTATGTGAAGGGTCTGTAACATCTCTTCTATAATCATTTTAAAGTATATTAACAGAGATCTGTGTATTGTAGAACAAAGGGGACTGTTTCCGGGAGACAGGAGTTCTGAGATCTGGCTCTAGCTCTGCCATGTTCTGTGTGACCTAGGAAAAGGCATGTCTTCTGTTTTGGTCTCCTTCTCCTCTGTAAAATGGGTACATGAATACTTCACAGGAGTATTTAAGGATCACACAGGTCATGCATGTTAATGGCAAAAATTACAATAAACTTATAATGAAATATTATAGTTGCTACCTACATTCCTGAAAAAATCTGATTAATCCAAGCCTCACAGAAATCAAGATCATTGGGACTTCACACAAATGTGTTATAATGCTTATTGTTATTATGGTATGAAGCGAATGTTACATGGACTACTCAGATGGCTAACTAGCTTATGTCATAATAAAGGTTATTTCTTTCAATTTTAGATGACAGCCAAAAAGAGAGAGAGATGAAAGTAGTGTTCACATACTGCTGAACATTAAACATATTTATTAAATATTTATACCTCCAAATGACCTAAAATGATCAGAAACTGAGATATGATACATATAATTTTGCACTCTTTTCCAAACAGTGTACTTTTGCTAGAGTAAAATGTCAATCCAGGCTTATAGTTTGTCAAATGTACCATTTAGATTTACTTAATTTTTCTCCTCAGCGACTTCTCTGATGTCTCAACAAACTGTCAACCAGGAAATGGTTTACTGCTACAAACATTAACTTAGCTCCTGTCAAAACCTGTTAGTCATGACATGAGCTCTTATACTTTTATGAAACTTCTAGATTTCAGTTTAGATGGAAATAAAAAAATTCTATTGCTATAGCATAAATCTGCCTTTAATAGTCTAAGTGTTGAATTGTGGCTCTCAAAAAGAGTACACACTGCGCATAGGGATAATTAACACTTAAGTAGAAGCATAACTATGCCAGGGATTGTTTTTATCAGCCATCACAGGGTCATACATTTTATATTATAAAATTTCACCCTTCTACCAGCCTTGATTGGGCTACACAAAATGCCCAGCCTTGATTGGGCTAAAAAATCTGCTACCCTGATAGAAGGACTGGCCCAACGGCACGCTCACGCTTGCCGTCAATAATTACTAGATGAGAAAGAAAGGAGAAATTACCTTTTTGACAGGATTTGAGACATCAAAAAGGTCCTATTTTGCTGGCTCAGAGAGCTACTACTTCAGGGGTAGTAGCCTTCAGAGGTAACATTTCTCAGGATTACCTAAAAGAAAAGGATAAGAGGCTACAAAGGAAATCCTTATGAAAAGAAGCTCAAATTTCTTTTAACAAATATTTATTTACCCATTTTTCTTCCTCTAAATATCCTGGCTGTGTTTCATTCAACATTCAACAAATATTTATTGATCAACTAATAGTTTTTTAAAAAAATTCTTTAAGACATTAATGACAGAGGTGGATAAAGCACAGCCCCTATTTTTAAAGAGTACGCTATGTTTGGGAAAGAAAAATGTGTAACCAAACTTTCAGGAAATAATAGGGTATGATGGACAAGGCCTACTCAATGCTATGGGAGAAGAGAAACATGAAAAATATATATTGCTAAAGGGTCTCAGTAAATATTTCACAGAGGAACCAACATTTAGTATGAGTCTTGAAGGTTAAATAAAAAGAGATGATATTACAGGAAAAAAGAAATTGATCATGCAAAAGCATGGAATATTAAAAAGCATGACACCTCCAGGAAATAACAAGTAATTAAGTACGTTTGTCTGGATGATAGTTTTATTAGAAGAGATTGTCAACTGCCAACTCTCAAGATACCAGCAAAATCACATGTTTGATCAAGCAAAGACAAGTTTATTTCTCACCGTAGTAAGGGAAGCCAGTGACTACCTCGGCAGAGTCTTAGTGGTGTTTTGCAAGGGAAGAGTCAAAATTGGCATTTGTAAGGATTTGGAGTCTACTTTAAGGCATGTCTTTCAGTGAAGTGGTCTGATTGGTACTGAAAGATGTTGTAATATAATAGTGTATAATTAATGGACACAGTAAAGGGAATACACTGAAGAGTCTTTAAGAGTAAACAATCATTTGTAGAACCCAGCTTAATAATCTATTGTTTTGAGAAGAGGCTAGAGATTCTAAAATAAGCAGTTATTTGCAACTTCATCTTCCTGGGCAATGATTTCCTGGAATAATTAAGTCGGGTTAGTGCATAGGTTGAAAAGTTAAATTGTGTTAATATGGATAGTAAACTGTCTGGGTGCATATGCTTTCAGTTTGCAAGAGTAGAAATAGACGAGGTTTGAAACAGAATTTCAAGCTGAATCGGGTCATTTTGAAGAATTTGAAATGGGAAAAGAAAGGGGAAGGGATCAAGCTTTGCCCTATGCTAAAGTGCCTTTAAAAAGGTTAATTTTTATAGCAACCCTTTAAGACAGATATTATTATACCCATATTTCAGATTATACTGAAGCTTAGGAAATTTATATTTTAAAAAATAATCCTTACCCAGTGTCTCTTAAGGAATAGAGGAGCCAGATTTCAAACCCAGTCCTAGATGACCCCAAATCCTCTTGCTCTTTCTCTTACATAGTGCATTTTCAGTAGACCATAATGTAAAGTAGACTACTTTCAGTGGACTGTAAAGTAGAGGTCCAAAATGAAAAGTTTTATTTTAGAGATTGACTATTTAAGGTGTGGACCCATGGACCACCTGGTTGTTTATTAGAAATGCAGAACTTGAAGCTTCACCCCAGAACTACTGAAACAAAAATTGCTAACAAGATCTCAGGTAATTGTTGTGTGCATTAAAGTTTGAGAAGCAGTTTTAGAAAACTTTGTAGAGTTCTTGAGTTGCCATCTCCATGAGATGAGCTCTTGTTGCACGATGGAATTTTCTGCACTAGTTTCTAGCCTTTTTTCCCTTGTCTTCCTCATCTATGACAGGAAAACAAAAGCAATAGAGACTTCATTAGCATAATATGCTATGGAAACTCTGCTATGGAAGTATAATTGATTTAGCAAGAGTTGCTTTTCTTATAGATGTTCCTCCCTTAAGACTTTGAAAACTTGAATCTACTCTTAGGTGGACAGTAAAACCTACCATCTAAGATGGAGCTTCTCTCCAGGACAGAACTGAGACTGCAGATTAGGTGGTGAAGCAGGGAAGAGCAGAAGGGAATAAAAGACCGAAGGGAAGATGGGAGGAGGAAGAGATGGGGGAAAAGACTGGAGACCAGACTTCAAAGAGACTACTAACTATCCACCAAGAGACATTAGTAGGGACTTTTTGGGAAAACAAATGTTTTATATCACTTGAATCTATATATGCTGGAAATCATAAGATCATATTTCCTTTTTGTAAATTATTCATAACGGCTTAGTAACTAAGTCTTTCATCATCTTCTTCATTTATTCACTCATCAACACATTTCTTCAATGCCTACAATACGTCACTGTTCTATGTGGTAGAGATACATTTCCTAACGAGACAGATTTAAAATGCATGGCTTCTTGGTTCTTATATTCTTGTGGGAAGAAGAGAGAGAGAATTAAGATGGGGAAAATATGATTTCAGATATCTAAATTAGAGAACTTCTCCAGGTATAGTTATAAATAGATATTAAGGCTAAAAGGACAAGTGGCATTTGAAATCAGTATTTTGGTGAGGAAAGTGGACAAAACCAGGGAGGCTGCACATCTAACAGAATGATGCATCTCCATGCCTTATTTCCAGTCAGTATTCAGCACTTGGATGGGCATTGAGGCTCAGATGGGAGGTGAAAAGGGAGTACCCCTTGTACCCTGTGGGCATTTTGTAATATTTCTCAATTTCTTATCTACAGCGTTCTCTTTTTAGGCTCTACATACAAGGCACTCTTACTCTTAATTTTCCTGTCTTCAGATCTTGTTACTCAACCTCCCTTGTAAATTTTTTTCTGGGTGTTAAAAGTAACATAAAGTATTTGCCCAATTATTACCCAAGAAAGCCTCCCAGCAACATGCCTTGCAGCCCGTGGGGCATTTCCTGTGTGACACATCTCTATTTTAGAAGCTTCTGTAGGACAACCTGCAGAGTGGCCTAGTTGTTTATCTGCGGCTGGGTGATGCGGACCAGTGACGTGGTAGAGGCTCTAACCCACTTCCCTTAAGGCAAAGGTTTTTCACCGTGTTCACTCCAGGTGTGTGAATAATAACTGCGGTCTGTATAGCGTGTAACAGTTTACAAGGGCTCTAGGTGTGTGAATAATGATAACTGCTGTTTGTATAGTGTATGACAGTTTACAAGGGCTTTCATCACACCGTCTGATATTGTTATTTATATATTACAGCTAAAAAATGGGCATGCAAAGACAGTAAGCATCCTTCCCCAAAATCTCTGTGCCCAGGAAGTAAGTGCCATACCTTCTGATTTCCAACCCGTCTGTTCTTCTCACTCTTCCAACATTGATACTCCATCATAGTGAGTCCCTTTTCCTCTTCTGCTGGCTTTTTCCTCTCTTTGTTATAGTTTGGAATTTTTTAAGGTTAAAGAAAAAGAAAAGAAAAATCAAAGAAAAGATTAAAAGCCATTCTTAATTAACTTCTTACATTATCTTACCTTTCATTTTCAGTGCCTTGTTTATAGGCATGAAATGCTTAGCATTCCTCTATCACCATTTAAAAAAAAATAAAAGTAGCATTATTAGAGCCTCCCTGCACAAATTGTAGACAACATTGCTAGTCCTGTTGGCACTAAATAGGACTAGTATGTGGCTGTAGATCTCAAAATAAATTAGGTCTTTTTTTAACTTGTCATTGTTGTTATATACCAGTGTTATTTGTTAAGGCCATAATTAGGAGATAATGTTTGGCTTTGAGAGGGAATCTACCCACACATATCGCTCTGAGCACAAAAGCGTCAGTAAAACTTACTTTAAATTGTATGCATTCTTACACTTAATTTTCCTGCCTTCAGGTCCCTTTGCTCAACCCCTCTTGTAGATTTATTTTTTTTCTTCTGGATGCTACCAACAACGGAAAAGCATGCCATCAATAAAGGCTCGATTATCACCTAAGAAAGCCTCCTAGAAACATGACTTGCTCCCCTGGGGTGTTTTCTGTGTGACACAGCTCCCTATTTTAGAAGTTTTAGCCCCAGCGCTGTGGCTCACTCCTTGAATCTCAGCATTTTGGGAGGCTGAGGAGGGCGGATCACCTGAGGTTAAGTGTTTGAGACTGGCCTGGCCAACGTAGTGAAACCTCGTCTCTACTAAAAATACAAAAATTAGCCAAGCGTGGTGGCACATACCTGTAATCCCAGCTACTTGGTGTCTGAGGCAAAATAATCGCTTGAATCCGGAAAGCAGAGGTTGCAGTGAGCCAAAATCCCACCACTGCATCCCAGCCCAACCAACAGAGTAAGACTGTCTCAAAAAAAAATAATAATAAAAAATAAATAAACAAACATAAAATAAAGAAGTTTCAAGGTTTAGTGGGACTTGACTTGCAGAGTGGCCTGGTTCTTCATCTGTGATGGGTGCTCCCCTGAAAAAAAGGTCATTCAAGAAGAAATTTCTTCCTCCTCAGGAAACTTTTCTTTGACAGCTAAAGTACTGATGTTTAGCCAATTGCTGAAACTTGAGACAAATTTCCATGAAATAAATCTAATAAAGTAGTCTGCAAAAACAAATTGTGGTAAAGATGAATAAAGTATAATTAGTAATCTTTTAGAGATTTTAAAGAAAACCTTTATGAGATTGTCATCATCATTCTTCTTTTTAGTACCAATATGTTATTAATGAGAGCAAATATTTGACTTTCTCTGCAGTTGCTTCAACTTAATTTGAAAACACATTTAGTTTGGACATTGAAAGTAAATTTAGTAATGCCTTCATATTGAATTTTTACAGCGATACTCAAGGGTATTCAGTGTGTAAATCATCTTTATCTGCCTCCTTAAAGTATTTAGAAAAAATTGAGGCAATAATATTGATACGTAAATGATAAGCATGTGGATCTGCTTATTTATGTTTTTTTCCTTAACCATCTTATCAAGATGGAGTACAAAGGCATGTAGCAAAGTTCTAGAAAAGAAGGTCTACATTCAATAAAGGTTCCAGTAAATATCCTTAAAGCTATTTGAATGGAATGTTTACGTTGAATAGATTACCTTCAAAAGTTGTATCTTGTTTCTGTAACTGTAATAAATAGTACAACAGAGTGAGATTACCCACGAATGAAGGAAAAAACTCCATCTTGTTTGTCTTTGTGTGTATAAACCTAGGGTAGTGCCTGGCTTGTATGAGGTATTTAGTATATATAAGACTGACTGAATATATACTGATATATTGAGCTTTATTCTTTCCAACATACCCAGGAACTACTAAATATGGAAAGAGGAGTTTTCCCTACATGTGTACACACACATCTCTGACATTCCCTTAATTTTCTAGTCCTACATTTGCTTTCTGTGGCCAAACAAGAGCTTCACCAGCTACTGTGCAACCAGAATCCAATGAAGATGAAGTTGAGATGGAGATATTGCCAATATTTGAAAAGCAGATGCCCTTTGCTCTTGTTTCTACACCTTTCTCAGACCCTATAAAATCACCCCAGGGTTAAACTCGTGTGTTCTCTTCTATCTTTCCTTCCTATTATTTTTTGCAATTTTTAAAAGTTGTGGCAAAATACACAAAACATACAATTTATATCAATTTTTAATATTTTTCTCATTACCTTTGATGTTCTGCCATGCTACTTTGATAATACTGGGTGATTTTTTTTTTTTAATTCTGCTCCACATGTAGGGAGATTTTTCAATTTGACGGCTGAAATATTTCTTCTAGAAATTGTTAACATTTGCTTAAATAACAGCAATTTACTGTCTCTGAGTTCTGGGGGCTAGAAATCAGAGATCAAGGTGTCAGCAGGGTCCATTCCTTCTAAAGTCTATGAGGGAGAATCCATCCCATGACTCTCTCCTAGCTTCTAGTGGTTTGCTGGCAATCTTTGGCATTCCTTGGCTTCTCTTGTATTACCTTGAAATCTGCCTTCATCTTCACATGGTATTCTCCTTGTATGTGTGTCTATACCCAAAATATCCCCTTATTTCTTTGCCAGAGCAAACAGGCAAGAGAAATAAATAAAAGGCATCCAAATAGAAAAAGAAGTTGTTGAACTATCTCTCTTCACTAACAATATTACTCTATTATTCCACCAAGAGCCTCCTGGAACTGATAAATTACTTCAGTAAAGTTTCAGGAAACAAAATCAATGTATAAAAATCAGCATTTTTGTATGCCAATAACATTCAAGCTGAGAGCCAAATCAAGAATGCAATTCCATTTATAATAGCCCTCCCACAAATAATATACCAAGTAATACATTCAACCAAGGAGGAGAAAGACCTCTACACGGAGAACTACAAAACATTGCTAAAAGAAATCAAGATGACACAAACAAACAAAAAACGTTCCATGCTCGTGGATTAGAAGAATTAATATTATTAAAATGGCCATATTTACTAAAGCAAGCTACAGATTTAACACTATTCCTATTAAACTACCAATGTTATTGTTCACAGAATAAAAAAAAAATCCTACTGTTCTAAAATTCATATAGAACCAAAAAAGAGACTGGATAACCAAAGCAATCCTAAGCAAAAACAAAAAAACACACAAGAACAGCAAAAACAAAGCTGTAAGTATCACATTACATTCCTCGACTTCAAACTATATTATAAGGCTAAGTAGCCCAAACAGCATGGTACTGGTATAAAAACAGACAAATAAACCAATGGAACAGAATAGAGAGCCTGGAAGTAAAGCTGCACACCTACAGCCATCTGATCTTTGACAAAGTTTTGCAGTGGGGAAAGGACTCCCTATTCAATAATTGGTGCTGAGATTGCTGGCTGGACATATGCAAAAGAATGAAACTGGACCCCCTCACCATATACAAAAATTAACTCAATACAGATTAAACATTTAAATATAAGACCTCAAACTATAAGAATCCTAGAAGAAGCTAGGCATGGTGGCTCACATCTGTAGTCCCAGCACTTTGGGAGGCCGAGGTGGGTGGATCACCTGAGATCAGGAGTTCGGCATCCACCTGGCCAACATGGTGAAACCCCATCTCTACTAGAAATACAAAAATTAGCTGGGCATGGTGGTGTATGCCTGTAATCCCAGCTACTCAGGAGGCTGAGGCAGGAGAATCACTTGAACCTGGGAGGAGGAGGTTGGAGTGAATTGAGATTGTGTCATCACGCTCCAGCCTGGGTGACAGAGTGAGACTCCATCTCAAAAAAAAAAAAAAAAAAGAGAATTCTAGAAGAAAACAACCTAGGAAACACCTTTGTGGACATTGGCTTTGGGAAAGAATTTATTAATAAGTCCCCAAAAGCAATTTCAACATGAACAAAAATTGACAAGTGGGATCTAAGTATACTGAAGAGCTTCTACACCACAACAGAAGCTGACAACAGAGTAAACAGACAACCTACAGAATGGGAGAAAATATTCACACACTATGCATCTGACAAAGGTCTAATATCCAGAATCTGTAAGAAACTTAAATCAACAAGCAAAAATCAACTCTATTAAAAAGTGGACAAAAGGCTTGAACAGACACTTCTCAAAACAAGGACATACAAGTGGCCATGAAACATATGAGAAAGTGCTCAGCATCACTAATCATCAGATAAATGCAAATCAAAACCACAATGAGACACCATCTCATAGCAGTCATTATGGCTATTATTATCTTTTTTATTATACTTTAAGTTCTGGGATACATGTGCAGAATGTGCAGGTTTGTTACAGAGGTATACATGTGCCATGGTAGTTTGCTGCAACCATCAACCCGTCATTTGTTTTTAAGCCCCACATGCATTAGTTACTTGTCCTAATGCTCTCTCTCCCCTTGCCCCCCACTCCCAACAAGCCCCAGTGTGTGATGTTCCCCTCTCTGTGTCCATGTGTTCTCATTGTTCAACTCCCACTTATGCGTGAGAACATATAGGGTTTGGTTTTCTGTTCTTGTATTAGTTTGCTGAGAATGATGGTTTCCAGCTTCATTAATGTCCCTGTAAAGGACATGAACTCATTCTTTTTTATGCCTGCATAGTATTCCATGGTGTATATGTGCCACAGTTTCTTTATCCAGCCTATCATTGATGGGCATTTGGGTTGGTTCCAAGTCTTTGCTATTGTGAACAGCGTCACAATAAACATACATGTGCATGTGTCTTTATAGTATAATGATGTATAATCCTTTGAGTATATACCCAGTAATGGGATTGCTGGGTCAAATGGTATTTCTTTTTCTAGATCCTTGAGGAATTGCCACTGTCTTCCTCAATGGTTGAACTAATTTATACTCCCACCAACAGTGTAAAAGCATTCTTATTTCCCTACATCCTCTCCAGTATCTCTTGTTTCCTGACCTTTGAATAATCGTCATTCTAACTGGCATGATATGGTACCTCATTGTGGTTTTGATTTGCATTTCTCTAATGATCAGGGATGATGAGCTTTTTTTCATATGTTTGTTGGCCACATAAATGTCTTCTTTTGAGAAGTGTCTGTTCATATCCGTTGCCCACTTTTTGATGGGGTTGTTTGTCTTTTTCTTGTAAATTTGTTTAAGTTCCTTGTAGATTCTGGATATTATCCCTTTGTTAGATGGATAGATTGCAAAAATTTTCTCCCATTCTTTAGGTTCACTGTTCACCCTGATGATAGTTTCTTTTGCTGTGCAGAAACTCTTTTTTCTTTTTTTTATTATACTTTAAGTTCTAGGGTACATGTGCATAACGTGCAGGTTCAGAAACTCTTTAGTTTAATTAGATCCCATTTGTCAATTCTGGCTTCAGTTGACATTGCTTTTGGTGTTTTAGTCATGAAGTTTTTCCCCATGCCTAGGTCCTGAATGGTATTGCCTAGTTTTCTTCTAGGATTTTTATGGTTTCAGGTTTTGTGGTTGAATCTTTAATCCATCTTGAGTCAATTTTTGTATAAGGTGTAAGGACGGGATCCAGTTTCAGTTTTCTGCATATGGCTAGCCAGTTTTCCCAGCACCATTTATTAAATAGGGTATCCTTTCCCCATTGCTTGTCTGTCTCAGGTTTGCTGAAGATCAGATGGTGGTAGATGTGTGGCATTATTTCTGAGGCCTCTGTTCTGTTCCATTGGTCTATATATCTGTTTTGGTATCACTATCATGCTGTTTTGGTTACTGTAGCCTTGTGGTATAGTTTGAAGTCATGTAGCATGATGCCTCCAGCTTTGTTCTTTTGGTTTAGGATTGTCTTGGCAATGTGGGCTCTTTTTCGGTTCCATATGAACTTTAAAGTAGTTTTTTCCAATTCTGTGAAGAAAGTCATTGGTAGCTTAATGGGGATGGCATTGAATCTGTAAATTACAAGGCTCGTTCAACATACGCAAATCAATAAATGTAATCCAGCATGTAAACAGAACCAAAGACAAAAACCACATGATTATCTCAATAGATGCAGAAAAGGCCTTTGACAAAATTCAACAGCCCTTCACGCTAAAAACGCTCAATAAATTCGGTATTGATGTAACGTATCTCAAAATAATAAGAGCTATTTATGACAAGAATTAGCCAATATCATACTAATAGGCAAAAACTGGAAGCATTCCCTTTGAAAACTGGCACAAGACAGGGACACCCTCCCTTACCACTCCTATTCAACACAGTGTTGGAAGTTCTGGACAGGGCAATCAGGCAGGAGAAAGAAATAAAGCTTATTCAGTTAGGAAAAGAGGAAGTCAAATTGTCCCTGTTTGCAGATGACGTGATTGTATATTTAGAAAACCCCATCGTCTCAGCCCAAAATCTTTAAGCTGATGATAAGCAACTTCAGCAAAGTCTCAGGATACAAAATCAACGTGCAAAAATCACAAGCATTCTTACACACCAATAACAGACAGAGAGCCAAATCATGAGTGAACTCCCATTCACAATTGCTTCAAGTAGAATAAAATATTTAGGAATCCAACTTACAAGGGATGTGAAGGACCTCTTAAAGGAGAACTACAAATCACTGCTCAATGAAATAAAAGAGGACACAAACAAATGGAAGAACATTCCATGCTCATGGATAGGAAGAATCAGTATTGTGAAAATGGCCATACTGCCCAAAGACTCATACTTCTAAATCATTTGTGATGAAGGACTAGTTTTATACATATATGATTAACCCTTCACCACAAATGATTTCATTCTTTTTTATGACTGCATAGTATTCTTTGTTATATATGTATTAACACATTTTTGAAGGACTACTATATACATAAAGTACATATATATTCATATAGGACTACTGTATACATATAGTAGTATTTCACCACAAAGGTAACTAGTTTTATAAAATATATATAAAACTAGTTTGTGGTTTTATATATATTTTATAAAACTAGTTTTATATATATTTTATAAAACTAGTTTTATATATGTTATATATATTAATTTATAAATCTAGTTATGTATGTTATATGTAAAACTAGTTATATGTGTTCTATATAATATATTAATTATATAGCTAGTTATATTAAATATATTATATATTTATGTTATATATTATATATAATTCTATCTAAAACCAGCTATATATAATTATATATGTAGCAAGTTATATCTAATAGCTATATATAATTAATTATATATAACTAATACATAATATATAGTAATATATGTAATAAATATACATATTAATTATTAATTATATGTAACTACTTTTATATATAATCTCCAATCTATCACAGGCCAATATTTTTATAAAATATAATAAAAATAATTATTGGAAAGATGAAATTTTTTAAAAAGTCATGCAAAATAAAAGCAAGCCCTAATTTTTTTATTTTATTAAATTCAACAAACATAAAATTACTCCGCAAAGTGCTAAAATTGTCTAAATGCTTACCTTCAATCTCTACTGTAAACTTATTGCAGATAAGGAACCAACAGTTTCCTGACTAGTACTGGGTTTGTGGACTGTACTTTAATGGGTATGTCCTGGACCCCTACTCCTCAGAGTCTGGTGCCAGGACCAGGAGTTTTAGCCTCACCTGTGAGCTTGTTATAGATGCAGCATTTTAGGCCTTACCTCAGATCTACTAAGTAAGAACTTGCCCAATGAATTTTGAGCATTATCTTCAATCATTCTGAATCTTGAGTTCAGAGTCTCCCATAAAGCAAGTGCACAACCAAAATCTATTAAAGCTGTTTGAAAGTGGAGATCCCCCAAATGGAAACAATGTGTGACTTGCAATACATCAGACAAGGATTTTATTGGGATCCTATAAATATTTGTTGCTGAATAGTTAAAGAGTTTTTATAGATCTACTCCTATTGCCTCAAAAATTAACTTTTTTTAATGAAAAGATGATTTTATATTTTCAAAGTATATTATTAAAAGTTATGTTCTTAACATGTTGATATGGTTTGGTTCTGTCACCTCCCAAATCTCATCTTGAATTGTAACTCCCACAATTCCCAAATGTCATGGGAGGAAACTGGTGGGAGGTGATTAAATTATGGGGGCGGATCTTTCCTGTGCTGTTCCTGTGATGGTGAATGAGTCTTACGCGATCTGATGGTTTTAAAAATGGGAGTTTCCCTACATAAGCTCTCTCTTTGCCTGCTGCATTCATGTAAGATGTGACTTGCTTCTCCTTGCCTTCCAGCATAATTGTGAGATCTCTCCAGCCATGTGGAACTGTAAGTTCACTAAACTTCTTTCTTTTGTAAATTGCACAGTCTTAGGTATGTCTTTATCAGCAGCATGAAAACAGACTAATACAGTAAATTGGTACCAATAAAGTCGGGTGCTGCTGTAGATACCTGAAAATGTGGAAGCGACTTTGGAAATGGGTAACAGGCAGAGACTGGAACAGTTTGGAGGGTTCAGAAGAAGACAGGAAAATGTGGGAAAGTTTGGAACTCCCTAGAGACTTGTTGAATGGCTTTGACCAAAATGCTAATAGTGATATGGACAATAAGGTCCAGGCTGAGGTGGTCTCAGATGGAGATGAAGAACTTGTTGGGAACTGGAGCAAAGGTGGCTCTTGTTATGTTGTAGCAAAGAGATTGGTTGCATTTTGCCCCTGCCCTAGAGATCTGTGGAACTTTGAGCTTGAGAAAGATGATTTAGGGTATTTGTCAGAAGAAATTTCGAAGCAGCAAAGCAGTCAAGAGGTGACTTGGGTGCTGTGAAAAGCATTCAGTTTTAAAAGGTAAACAACATAAAATTTGGAAAATTTGCAGCCTTACAACACGATAGAAAAGAGAATCTCATTTCTGAGGAGAAATTCTAGCAGGTTGCAGAAATCTGTGTAAGTAATGAGGAGCTGAATGTTAATCCCCAAGACAATGGAGAAAATGTCTCCAGGGCATGCCAAAGGTCTTCATGGCAGCCCTTACCATCACTGGCCTGGAAAATATCTCCAGGGTATGCCAAAGATCTTCATGGCAGTCCTTCCCATCACCGGCCATGAAGAAAAAATGGTTTCATGGGCCTGGCCCAGGGTCCCTCTGCAGTGTGCAGTCTAGTGATTTGGTGCCCTGCCACTCCAGCCATGACTAAAAGGGACCAAGGTACAACCCGAGCCATGGCTTCAGAGGATGCAAGCCCCAAACCGCAAGCCTTGGGAGCTTCCATGTGATGTTGACCCTGCAGATGCACAGAAGTCAAGAATTAAAGTTTGGGAACCTCTGCCTAGATTTCAGAGGATATATAGAAAACACCTGGATGTCCAGGCTGAAGTTTGCTGTAGGAGCAGGGTGCTCATGAAGAACCTCTGCTAAGGCAGTGTGGAAGGGAAATGTGGAGATGGAGCCTCTGTACAGAGTCACTACTGGGGCACTGCCTAGTGCAGCTGTGAGAAGAGGGCCACCTTCTTTCGTACCCCAGAATGGCAGATCCACTAACAGCTTGCGCCATACGCCTGGAAAAACTGCAGACACTAAATGCCAGCCCAAGAAGGCAGCCAGCAGTGAGGCTGTACCCTGCAAAGCCATAGGGGCTGAGCTGCCCAAGACCATGGGAACCTACTTCTTGCATGAATGTGACCTGGATCCAGGACATGGAGTCAAAAGAGATCATTTTGGAGCTGTAAAATTTGACTGCCTTGCTGGATTTCAGACTTGCTTGGAACTTGTGTAGCCCCTTTGTTTTGGCCAATTTCTCACATTTGGAACTGCTCTATTTACCCAATGCCTATACCCCCATTGTGTCTAGGAAGTAACTAACTTGTTTTTGATTTTACAGGCTCGTAGGTGCAAGGGACATGCCTTGTCTCAGATGAGACTTTGGACTATGGACTTTTGAAATGAGTTAAGACTTTCGGGGACTGCTGGGGAGGCAGGGTTGGTTTTGAAATGTGAGAAAGTGAAATTTGTGAGGGGCCAGGGTTGAATGATATAGTTTGACTGTGTCCTCACCCAAATCTCATTTTGCATTGTAAGTGCCACAATTCCTACATGTTGTGGAAGGAATCTGGTGGGAGGTGATTGAATTGTGGGGGTGGGTCTTTCCCGTGCTATTCTTGTGATAGTAAATGAGTCTCATGACATCTGATGGTTTTAAAAATGGGAGTTTCCCTACACAAGCTCTCTCTTTGCTTGCTGCCATCCATGTAAGATGTGACTTGCTCCTCTTTGCCTTCCACCAGCATTGTGAAGCCTCCCCAGCCATGTGGAACTGTAAGTCCATTAAACATCTTTCTTCTGTAAATTGCCCAGTATCAGGTACGTCTTTATTAGCAGCATGAAAGGGCACTAATACACATATGTATAGGTATATGTATGTGACTACCAATCTGCCAGTCTGTGAAGTAAATAGAGGAAGAACATGAATCTGACAGTGGATAATTTTCTATATTTGTTTTACTAACTCAATACAAAGATTAATAGAGATAGATTCCAAAACTGCAACGTGTGGTAGTGAAAAGGGATTGGCTTTTAAGTCAGAAATGCCTCCATTTTAATGCTGGGTTATTGTCTATTATTTACTTTTTTTCTTTGGCCAAAATGTTTTCATCTGTAAAACTGGGTGATTATTCCAGTTTTGTGGGGTTGATGTAAGTTTCGAATAGTTTATATAAGGCACAAGTGCAATACCTCTTATATTATTAGTACCCAATAAACTTTGTTTTCCTGGAAAGAGACAAATAAGTTTAGATTAAAGTGTTTGTATATTATTTGATGAGGCAATTGGAAGAAGTAAAATCCATACCATGAAATTAATGACGGCAAAGTATGTAAAACTTGAGTGTGGAAAAGGAATTTAATTTGGCAGAGAAATATATAGCAGTAATTTCTTAAATACTTGTAAGCTCTGAGAAATTTAAAATATCTGTCACTGTGTGTCACAAGTTTGAGGTGCTCAGTGTACTTAGCTCACTCCACAGGCAGCAACCTGAGATGCTGCATTTCTACACCTCTGGCTGCAAGCCAGGTGTGGTGCAGCAAACTGTGTGTGAGTGCAGGGTCTGGTCACTGTGGACAGCCAGGCGTGCTGGCTGCTGCAGCAGGGCAGGCAGCTCCAGGTGCTGGCACAGGCACCAGCTTTATATGAGGCTGCAACTGGGCCAGATGTATTGTACATGGTTTCCACTGAGGGCACCAGTGACTGGTGAGGGGAACATGGTAGTGATCAAAAGCTTGGAGACACCAGGAACTGCAGAGCCCCCAAAAGGGCGTTACAGCATGTTACAGCCCTGGCTCAGGAAGCCCCGAGGTCTGGACTCCCAGAAGGGCCACAACTCTTCTCTCCTTGTCACCCTCCGCGCGGCAAATGGAAGGGCAAATGGAAGGCGGGTATGTTTCAGCCTGTTTGTGTTACCACTCTTTCAGTCCCACTGCCCCTCTCCGGCCCATGACTCCTGTGCAGGCCCAGCCCTGCTGCTGCTTCCCATTGCATGGGGTGGCTGCCTGCCTCTGGTGGAGGATGGGAGGACTATAGTGTTACAGCAGCTCTGGCTGGGGAAATCCTGAGGTCTGGGCCCCCAGAAGGGCCACCATTCTTCACCACCACAGTCTGGGAGCATGTTATCCCTGCAGCTCAGCAAGCCGGCCAGGAATGTGTTACGGCTCCTTTCACTCCCTCTGTTCAGCAGGTCTTGAGTTCTTGTCTAGAATCCAGGAAGAATGAAGTTACATGGACAACTGGAGGGTGAACAAGATGAAGAGGAGATTTATCGAGGGACAGAACAGCTCTCAGTGGAGAGTAGACCCAAAGTGATTAGATCCTATCCACAGGCACGTAGTCCCAAGGAGTGTAGAGGAAACCTGAAGTGGTTAGCTCCTATCCACAGGCACGTAGTTCCGACGAGTGTAGAGGAGACCTAAAGTGGGAAGCTCCTATCCACAGGCAGGTAGTCCCAATGAGTGTGTGTCTGGCTGCGTGTGGGGTTTTTACGGGCTCATAATGAAGGATGTGCATGCTGACTAGTTCTTGGGTGGAAGGGCATGCTGATTGATCCATGAGTGGCCATGGGCAGGCCTGGAAAAAGTACCATCCGATTGGCCGAAAGGCATCAAGGAAGTTCTCACTCAGGGTCTTGTACTTTACCTGGAACTGGCAGCCCAGCCCCCAAACTTTAGGCCATCCCTGCCTTGAAAGTGAGATTTCACTGGGGACCCACCCCTTGCTGCCTAGGAACCTGTCTGCCTTTTGCCACCATCAACATGCCATCCATGGTGCCCAGGCTGTCTGCACCGAGAGGCACCTGCAGGCCTGTATTGAGCCACCCTCAGTCTCCCAACCTCCCTCCCATGCTCATTGACACCCAAAGTTTCAGCCTTAGAGATTATTTTTTGGGGGAGCCAAGGAAGCAGGGGGCTGGCGTGTCAGCACCATCCTGAGTGTGCGTGCACCCAGCCAGGTCACAACGGTGCCTGGGCTTGGCTATTGAGACACATCCATAGTAGGTGCTGGCAGCAGGGAGACGCCAGGGAGTGGGAGAAGCAGTTCCAAGCCTGCAGGGGCAGGAAGCTTCCTGGGTCCCTGAGAGCACAGGGATGCCCAGGTCCAGAGCCACGGCTGAGTGACTGCACCTGCACCCAGGAGTGTGGGCTGCCACCTTGCCATCTCTGTAGGGTATGGGGCTCTCACTGGGATCACCTGTGCTCTGCCCCTGCCAGCTCCACGGAGCATGCAGCCCTGTCCCTGACTCCCCTGCTACAGCTGTTGTCCTGACAGTGGCTGCTCCAGACAGGCCACTGCCACCGTCAATGCTTTATACATTTTTTTTTTTTTTTCTGGAAGAAAGGATTAATTCTTTGTTGTCAGGGGCTATGTTTTTTTCTTCTTATTCATGGTCCTCTCATCAGTTTCCTATAGCAGAGCTTCCCACAGATGTGCTGCTATAGCCTGGTGAGCCACAAGTGATGTGCAAGTTTCCAGAGATGTTGATCCCCCAGACTCTGGCTCTCAGGAACTCTTAGCCTCTAACGAAGTTCTCACAGCTAACCGCAGCCTCTTTATGTTTATCCAGTATTACGGTGTTCTCTCACAGAAGAGATTGGGAAACATGGGCTCATCCTATCTTTTTTTCCTAACTGGAATCCTAACTTGATACACGTTTCTCTTCTATAAGGAAGCCTTTTGAAATGAAACCTGAATCAGCTATATGTTGTCTCCACTTCCTTCCTCCTAGACAATTGCAATGAATTTTTGGGTGGGTGACATTCTCAACAATTACTTCTGTTATAAACTTGACCCTCATCACTAACTAAATGTGTTTTACTTCTGCTAATTTTTCAAATATGCCATGCTGCAATTTATGCTGAAAATCACATATTGATTTCCTTTGGGGGGGGTCTCCACTTTCAAACAGTTTTAATAGATTTTGGTTGATCACCTGCTTTATGGGTGACTTGGAACTCATTGAGGCAAGGGATTCAGAATGATTGAAGACAGTGCTCAAAATTCAATGAGCAAGCATGAGCAGGTATTAAAATGATTACACGTAGTGTATTGCTAAAGTTATTCCTTATTTAATTTCCTTTCAGTTCTTAAAAGAGAAAGTCACAGTTTAGTATTGGTATGACTTTAACAACTTCTCAATCTCATGCTATTTTCCCCTTTTCAGATGGGGATATAGGGCCTTAAGTTTTTGTTTTTGTTTTTTTTAGTAGGCAACAGTTTCCAACTAGAATTAAATAACTTTATTTGATATAGGAAATTCAAGTACATGGATATGGCAAATAATATGAAAATACCTTAAATACACAAAACACCAGTACAACAGAAAGGGAGATAAGTTTTTAATCTGAAGACTTACAATTGGAAAACAGCCTGTTGATTACTCAAACAAGTTAATTAACCTCCCATTGCCTCATTTATTTTTCTCATTTGTAGAATAGGCATAAGAGGTAGCTAGCTATCTGAAAGAGCATTTCTTGGGGATTAAATGAATTACTGTCTTTGAAAGCATTTTTTAAACTGAAAATAGTTATAAATATGTTAGCTTGTCACTTATTGATACATCATAACTGATATTTTATATTATGATTTATATCACAGTAGTTCTAAGAAAGTCCTACAAATTGCAAGATGCATGATATGAGTATGTGAAATTTTAAGAACTTGTACATAGCAGCAATAATAATGATTTTATAAGATTTAAGAAAATCTTATAAATATTGATAACATTGGTATCAGACTTATTTTCAAGGTTTATTATATGCCTGACTCACTGCAGAGTTAGCTGAATATTACTAACAAGCTTCACAAATTAACAAGGTCACTAGCAACTGCAGGCTGTTAAAGATCTCCTTGGGCCAAGGATGAAAGAAAACCAAATGGGACGGAAGAAAGCAGGTGGGTACTCCGAGGAGAAGTAATCAGAGAACTGTGTTCTGCAGCCATCTGGACTACTTGGAGCTTCACCAATGTAACCGTGGAAACTATAGGGAATATGCTCAGAAGCAGGAAAGCATAAGTGCCCAGAGACTTTGTGGGCCTGTCACAGTGTGGAAGAACCAGGCTATGTGTGCTGAAGTGGTCTGCTAAAGGACACAGTGGAAAAAAGGGGGAGATTTAGACTCTCTCGGAAGCTGTGGAAGAGAAAGCCAACTGGGCCACCACAGACTTGTTTACACACCACATGCCTGATGGATCCTTTGAAGATGGATACCTCACTGTCCAGTAAATACGCCTTTACTGGAAGGAATATACATTTGAATCTCACAACCACTCTTTTAAGTGACTTTTGACACCAGTCAGATCCCACTGTAAGTGAACAAAGATCATAGGAAAGAAATATTATTATTTCTCACATCTGCAAAAGCTATAATGACAAAGGTCCAGGACCTTCCTACTACTTGTGTAAAAGTTTCAGAACTCACAAATTCAAACCTTATGTTACTAGTTTACCTTTTTAAGCTTGCATGATTTTAGTAATGAATATTATTGTACTATCAATCAAACCAACTGCATCAGTAGGACATTCCTTATGGCATCAAGTTTATTTCTAGCTATATCAAGTATACTTCTAGCTAGTGGTTCTCAAAGTGCGGGCTAGAGACTCTTGTATGTCCCCAAGATCCTTTCAGAGATTCTGTAAGGTCAAACCATCTTAATAATTCTAAAATGTTATTTTTTTCTTTCTTTCTTATTCCCTCATGAGTGAAGAATGACATTTTCCAGACTCTACAGGAAGTATAATATTGTGACAGATTGAATGCAGAAGCAGATGTAAAAATCCAGTTATCTTTTATTAAGCCATAAAAGAGATTTGCAAAAATGTTAAACAATGCCATGCTCCTCATTAATTTTGTTTTGAAAAATATATTTCTTATTTAAAGATATTTATGTAACAATTTATACTAACATGTAATGGGATAATTATTGTTATTTCAAATAAAAAGTATCAGTTTTAATTTTTAATATGGAGCCTAGCAATACATAAGTGACATACATAACTACTTTTGGATCTTCAGTACTTTTTATGAGCACATGGGGTCCTGAGACCACAAAGATTGAGATCCTCAGAGATAAGCTATTATTAAGCTGCCAGTACCTGCAGGACTAATTTTTTCTCAGGTTTGAATTTTCTGGTATTGGCTTGAGGAAAGGTAATCTATTATAACTCTATTAGCAATTTCAAATAGGTAGCAGCTGGATTAACGTTTGTGAATATGAGTAAAACCTGCAGGACGCCTAGAGAAGAGCCCATTTTATATCAGTTGCTGAGTTGCTCTGCCTGCCCTGTGCCCCAAAACCTTCACTGCAGCTAACCTTTGGGAGTTACCTGTTAGATATCAAACTAGAGCAATGCTTGAGGAGATTTTTAGATGTGTGATTTTAAAACAATAACCAATGACTGGATGTGAAATGGCTGTAACTGTTATATGGTATGAAAACTGGAGACAGGTGATGTGGTTTGGCTGTGTCCCCACCCAAAAATCTCATCTTGAATTACAGTCTCCAAAAACCCCACCTGTCAAGGGCAGAAACAGGTGGAGGCAATTGAATCCTGGGGGTGGTTCCCCCATGCTGTTCTCGTGATAGTGAGTCTCATGAGATCTGATGATTTTATAAGCATCTGACATTTTCCCTACTTGCACTCATTCTCTTTTCTGCTGCCCTGTGAAGAGGTGCCTTCTGCTGTGATTGTAAGTTTCCTGAAGCCTCACCAGCCATGAGGAACTGTGAGTCAATTAAACCACTTTTCTTTTTAAATTACCCAGTCTCAGGTACTTCTTCATAGCAGCATGGGAATGGACTCATACAACAGGTTTCTATACAATGAGGCTAGACCAAATTACATGTATCACAAATACAAGGACTGATTATATAGCAGAGCTCTGACAGTGACTTAAATCCTTCCTCACTAGAAACTAGTGAAGTACCTAGGGAGGAGTCTCATGCAGTGATAAGAAGTTCAGGCCCTAGAGTCAGGCAGAGCTGGTTTTGAATACCATATTCACTACTAGTTAACAGAGTGAACTTGGGAAATTTAATGAACAAACCTGTGAATGAGGAATAATAACAGTTTCACTTCATGGAGTAGTTTGAGAATTAAATGAGACGACGTACAATGTGCTTCCTGTACATTATTTCATACACAGCAACTTTGAGACCTCAGTGCTGTTATGTTTCCATTTTGCACACAGGGAACTGGCATTTAGAACAGTCCAATAATTTTCCAAAGGTCTTGCTGTTATTTGGCGAAGCACAGATTTGCTTTTACAACCCTAACTATAAAATACCATATTATTTTGTTTTCTCAACAACAAAAATTAGAAAGTAGCAAATTTCTCCTTCTCTTTTCCACAAACACCTAGCAGTGTTTAAAATATATGAAAGGTAGAGTTTCCTATAAAGAAGGCAAGAAAATGGCAGTACATTCAGCATAGGGGAGAAGAGAAAGGAGCTTCTACTATTCCCCCAAGGTATGGGAAATGGCAACTAGTCTTTTATAGAGGTTTTGTAGACAACCTCTTTTTGTACACACATAACACATAAATATTCCACAAGTTTCCCTTAATATGCTCTGGGATAAGGTTAAGCATTTGTGACAGTTGTAAAGATCAGTTTATATAACTAAATGATAAATGATCTTAAGAAAGAGGAGAAAATGATCTCTTCATAAAAACTCACTGAAGCATGCTAGATGAAATGACTTGAAGTAGTCAAGGCTCATCCTTCATTTACTGCCAGGTCATCATGCTGGGGACTAGACACCCTTTAGCTGAGATGTTCTGCACCATTACTGTTGTAATAGAGATGCAGAGTAGTTATGAATGTTTCCCAGATCTTACTTTTAAAGAAACAATTCTACTTAGAGCAATGTTGTTCCATTTATATACCATGCATATTTAAATAACAACAAAAATATAACTTGATGCTTTTGGAAAAAAATGTTTATTGTAAATTATTGTAGTTTACTGCACTGAACTATACAGTTAATAATCTATGCAATAATTTACATTATGTGGATGTATGCAGCAAGGAATTGTCTCAATTTCTGAATTGACCTACAATTACAAATAACAAATAGCAATTACAAATTGTAACCTATAATTACAAATAAGTGTTTTATGTTTAATCTCTTTGGTTACCTATCACTTTTCTCTTAACTAGATAACAGATAATCATCTGATAACTAGATAAATAGATAATCATCTGATATTTCCTAGAGCTACTTCCTCCTCCCCTCCCCTCCTCTCCACCTTCACCTCATCTTGAGCCCCCACCCTTGCATTTCAGTTGTAAATGTGGCTGCTGCATGAATTAGTAGTGAATCTGACTTGGTCAAGCTTCAGCTTTGAAGGAAGAGCAATGGCTTAGGAACGAATCACAGCCATTCACCATGAGTCAGTGTCTTCTTAAGCACAGTAAAGTATAAATTTGATTTTATTTTTCCACTGGGATGGAGATAAAAAATCACATCTGTCCATGTAAAAGTTGGTAGTTTTATGTTCATCTGCATGGATTGATAGGTGGAGCTATGAGGTGCCTCTTTCTTATTGAGGGTTATTTCTGCTATTTGAGTTGAATGGAAATTATTCATGAATCAGAGGAAGCCAGCTGCAATAGCCTCCAGCTGCACTTTTCTGTTTTGTATTCTGAGGCCAGCACAGTTCAAGACTGTGTAAATGATAGGCCAATACTCTGCATTTCTATAATACCTTTTGCCAAAGAGTAGAAAATGATCCTGCATCTCTCTTTGGCTTCAATTTTAGAAGTCAGAGAAATGGCACATCATGGTATTTCTAAGATTAGGTCCAAAATTATGACTTCACTCTTGCTGGTTCATACACATATACTCCCTCCAGGAGAAAAAATAACTGTCAATATATTTTCTTTATGAGTAGGTCAAATGTTTTTCAAAGTCTAAACAACAGCAAAGAAAGATTCAATATGTTACAAGTAGAATTCATCCATAAGAAGCTTTTTGATGCACAAGATATTTGACACAATACAAAACAAATACCTAGTCCCATAAAATTTCTTTGCATAATCACCTACACTGTATACCAAATGCCACATACAAGTTAGAGCTTCAGCACTCTCTTCTTTCCAGAACTTTAGCTTGTCCTGACTTATTCCTGTAACATTCATTGTCTTATTCTTGATACTCCCAGAGCTTTTCATCCTCCTATTTTCATCCTCACCTCACTTTTCGGAATTGACTATCCACATCAACTTCCCAGATTCATGGGAATGTGCCCTCTTGAACACTGCTTTGATTTTGATTCTACCTTTAGCAATGTTTTCCTTGTCATTTTGGTTTAAAAAGTCTTCCACTTCAATAGAGTCCCAGCAGTCTCTCTTTTAAGACCAGCTTCATGAAGGGTAATCTTTTTCTATTTGATTCTGCCTTTGAAACGGGCAAAACTTACAAGAAGGAAGACAGAAAAGAAAGAACAGAAGGGAAGTAAAGATCACACACAAGTGTATCAAATAAGTGTTTTCTGAGCTGAAATTTCTTGGGAGTTACCAAGCAGCAAAAGAAAGAGAGAGAAGAAAAAGAAGATGAAGATGAAGAAGAAGGAGGAGGAGGATGAGGAGGAGGGGGAGGGAGGGAGGGAGGGAGGAAAAAGGGCAGGTGGGAGGGACGGGGAGAGACGGACAGAAAGAAAAAAATAATCAAGGGCTTAATTTCAAAAACTCAGAGGTATGAGGGTAACCTCCATCTGGTTTTGTTAAAGAAATTCCAACTCCACCATCATCACTAGTATTTAATTCTAACCCACATTCTGTCAGGTACTGTTTCCTGACATGTGTGGAAATGTGGGGTCAGCTGGGAAAGTTTCTCAAGTCCTCTCACTTCCCACAGGATCTAGGGAGATCACTGTAGCAACTCTAGGCTTTCCTCTGAGCCTCAATGTTCTGTTGAACTATGACTTTTTTTTTACCTCAAACAAAGAGAACTCTTTCCCAGTATCCACAGTGAGTGACTGTTAGAGACCACACTCTCAAGCATCATGCTTTATCACTGTTTGTTAATAGAAGATAGCTTAGAAAAGTACAGACCTGTGTTCAAATTCTAGGCCTCATCCTTACTATGTGATATGAGGAACATTTCTTCATCTGTAAAAATAATACTTTCAAATCTGTTGTGAGGTTAAAATAAGAAAAGTATGTGAATGTGCCTATCAAAGCATTTGGAATTTATGTCCTAAATATGTACAACACACTTTTTCTCTCAGTAACTAAAGGGCAGAGATGGCAAGTTTACTATCGTTATACTATTGATGTCTTTGGCATTCAGCTTTTATTAAACCAGTGCATTATCTTTCCATAGAAACAGAATAATCACTTCATTTTGGAGGAGGCTGCACACCTTCAAAGGTGATAAGATCCAGAACTGAAGTGTATCACAGTTTCCATACAGGTATTATAAAGGGACCCCCTTAAGTCAAAATGCTTGCACCTTTCATCAGCAGATGTCTTACACCTGGTACTGTTTTGTTAAATGAGAGAAGCATCATTTTTATCTGCTCTATGCCCAGGATGAAAAGTTTAGCAATCCCATCAGAATTACTCCTGGATGTGTTTCCTGCATTTCAAGCTCATTCTTTCTGGGTTTAAGTGATCTGAGTTCAAGAACTTAATACAACAATATAACTTTTTCAATGCTAAGTAACCTAGAGAACTTTTTTTTTTCTAAATATATGATTAATCTGACCATAATGCTGCCTCCCTGAAATCAGGCTGAGGGTGACCTAGATTGCGCAAAGGGAAGAAACATAAGTAAACTTTAATATATCTCTGTCTTCCCTTTTGGGAAACTGCCAATAAATGAGATAAATAAGTCAGAGTCTTAGCAGTACAGCTCACATTTCCATCTGTAATGACTAAACTCTTTATATCTGAATCTCTTGTTCAATAAGTTTTGTCAGTAAAAGAAAGCTATTTGTGCAAGAAGCCTTATTTTATTCTTGCAAGTCATGAACTATAAATAGAACAATGACAGCAAATGTTTCCGGAATTAGGTATTCATATGTGTTTGGGTTAAATAAGTAATTCACTTCAAAGGACAAGTCATCCACTTTCATTTATCATCTTTAAATTACATCCCTGCATTTCACAATCCATGCTGTAAGCATGTGTTACATCTACTTGAAATGTCTCTGTACCCTTAACGTATTTTTTTCTTACCATCATGATTCTTGCATAGAATACTACATATGACTTGCCTGTACTCTCCATCCTGCCATCTATCCTGTACAACATTTCCAGATTCTTAGTACTAAAGCACAAGTTTGGCAAACCTCTACCCTATAACCACACTTTTTAAAAAAGGCTTTCAACCTATAGCATTTTTCCCTCAGTACCCTATTATACAAGCTCTTCAGTTCAACCTAACTGGCCTTTTACCCAGTCATTCATAAGTATGCATTATGACTCGTGCCGCTGTCAATCCTCAGACTTGGAATACTTTTTCTCCTCATTCTATTCTTTTCTAATGAAAATTTTTGAGGATTGGAAGAAACTTCATTTTGGTGTTTTTCCTCAGTTATGCCAATTTTGGATTTCCTCAGTTATGACAACTTAAGAAATGATGACTGACATCCAGCAAAACAATCAAGGATACAGCATGGAGGAGGGCAGTACTAGTTATAGCTTCCATTTCTGAGATTGGTTAGTCTATTGTTTGAGTATATAACATCCAGCATAGTGATCCTGGTCAGGGCAAACTTGACAGCTTAAAACAAATCAAGAAACAAATCTGTGTTGAGAGAGGGTAAGTGTCTTACTTCACTAGATATAAAAGAACATACATACATAGTGCCTTCTGTTTCTTTGGCTGCCTGTACCTTATGGTGAAGGTCATCACGTTATGTGTGTTTTCCATTTGTGTGTATAGTAACTTTCCTCTCAGTAAATGCTGTTCTTCAATCTGATACGCAAGTGCTGTTTAGTCTTTCTTCTGCTAAGAAACAATAGACTACAATTTTCTTCATAGTTAATGAACTTCTGATTTCCATTCTTACACTTTGCTCTGTAAATCAGAGTCTCCTTATTCCTTAATCTATCTGACTACTAGATGAGACAGGTTTAAAAATGAAATTATTCTGAAGAGCAGTCTTTACAGTTAGCTGCCTCTGGACATGAATCCGTAAATTAACATAACAATAAAGAGGTTAAGTGATCAACCTAAGTCTCTCAGCTGTGGGTACATTTATCTTAGCTGCTTTTTTTTTTTTTCAAAGAGAACTTGGGTATCTTATTCTGGGAGGGAAGCCAGGTATCATGGCTAAATGACTCTAGGTCCTGTTGTTAAATCACAGGAGTTATCTTGTTGCTGAGCACACATTTTATGGTTATTAACTTTAGCTCTCGTAAAGAGCTGATACCCAGGGAGGCATATGCTGGGGAGGAATAGATGTAGTCATCTATTTCCCATCAGTACATTTCCTCTAAGAAGATACTTCCTGCTTGGAATTTAATGACCAGCTATGCTGGTGTTCAAAAAGATATTATTTCTTCTCTTTCAACATCTCTCATTCATTCATTCAATACTGTTGTGACTCTGTGAGATAGACACTGTGCTAAACTCCAGACATATAGCGTTAGACAGACAGACACAATCTTCTGTCAAAGGCCATATATTCTTAATTCAAACACTATTTTTTCACAATAAATAGTGACATATACAATTATAGGAAAGTAAAAGGAATAATGGGAACACCTACGAGGAAAACTTAATCTGAATCTAGGGGAAGGCAGGACATCAAAGAGGGCTTCCTGGAAGAAGTAGCACCTTGGTTAAGTTCTGAAACCTAAAATGCGATGATCTTAGTGAATTGAGAATCTGAGGGTGTGGGCATATTGAGAAAGGGGAAGGACAAAGGTTCAGGGCCAAGAAAGAGCTTGTCATTCAAGGAATGAAGAGTTTTCATTGTGAGTAGAATGTGGGGTGGATGGGAAAACTGTGGGCAGAGATTGCAACCAACCCCACATAATGAAGAATTTTGAGGCCACTTTAAGGAGTATGAACCTCATCTTGAAGACAAGAATGAGATATTCAAGGTCCTTAAACTTGGTCTGACATGATCAGATTTGCATTTCAGAAAGATTTTGCTCTTTATTCTTTTTTTCTTTCCTAACATATGCAAGATATGTATTATGGAATATATCAAGATAGACTGAATGTTTAAATCTGATTATACTGTGGAAAAGTTTGGAAACAGCTCAATAAGCTCTAACAAAAGATACATAAATCACAAATCATAAATTGGACACACAACATCCAAGGCACAGTAAATATGACAGTGGCCTCCTGATTACTTTGTTTGGAAAACACTACTGATTTATTTCCCATCATAGTGATATCATGTACACCTTATCTATGAGATCTGCTGTTGGATTAAGCAAGGAAAGGAGTCACTCTGCATCACCCTGATGAATTATATCTTTTGATTGCAAGTGACAGAAATCAAACTCAATTTAGGTTAGGCATAAAAAGGAATTTATCATTCCATCTGTTGGAAAGCCTGGAGTGATTGGAAGCAGATTCGATTTATCTCTCTGCTTGTTGGCTTTATTTTCTCAAGCATTGTTATCTATGGGGAAATAGGGACAACTTCTGGCTTCTCTGGTATGTTAGATTAAAATATGCAGAAGCAGATCTTGAAAGGAATTTATTAGGAAGTGTTTCTGGGAAAATCTGGTAAGGGAGTAGAGATGGGGCCAGAGAAGGAAAGGCAGACAAACTAAGGTGTGCAGGTGTGAAATCAAGTGAATCCCCTTGGCTCAATCCCCCATGAAGACTCCAAAATGGAGATTTCCCCTCAGCCTTGTCCTAATAACCAAATACTAGTCATTAGTTAAGAGCTGCTTCCAGGGAATGATAATTTTCTTTTTTTTTTTTTTTATTATACTTTAAGTTCTAGGGTACATGTGCATAACGTGCAGGTTTGTTACATATGTATACTTATGCCATGTTGGTGTGCTGCACCCATCA
>NW_012114688.1:5408316-5409191 GCF_000951035.1 Colobus angolensis palliatus
CTGGTCCTGGACTTTTTTTGGTGGGCAGGCTATTAATTGTTGCCTCAATTTCAGAGCCTGCTATTGGTCTATTCAGGGATTCAACTTCTTGCTGGTTTAAGAGTGAGTGTACCTTCAACTTCTTGCTGGTTTAAGAGTGTACCTTAGTAGAAACACAGGAAATGAAATACTAGGCAAATAGATACCATAGATATTTACTAAGCTTCCCATCCCACAAGTCTTATATTTTATCCTAAAGCCCTATAGAACTAGCTCCCTGAAGGCAAATTGCCAGGAAGGCTGAGTCCAAAGTAGTGCTGTACTAGTTTGGACCCTTTGTTGCAACAACAACAACAAAAAAAAAGTATATAATTAGATCTGGTTAACTTAGGAAGAGAAAGCATTCATAGCTCACAGAAATCTAGGAAGCACGGAGAATTAGAATTGGCAGGATTTGAGAGAAATCTTAACAGCCAATTTGCTAAAACAAGAATGATCATATGGTGCAGTCCCTGCCACATACCTATGTACCTACCATCACCAGTGACAAAACCTCCATTGCAGGGTACTTGCTAACATGCCAGGGTCCCCACAGCACCTGGGACATTTGTCTTCATGCCACCAGATATTCTCCTCCTCTGTAGCTCTAACTCACCTTTGTTCATGATAAATATATCTTGAATATATTCTATATACATTCTCCTGTGAGTTGGACAGAAGGACATGTGATCTAGAGGAAGCACTAAATCTGGCTACCAGTTCACAATCTGGAGTTCTCAAATTGAGAAAAATGTTTTAGAATTCATGACAAGTGCATTTTTTTTTTTTACTCTAGCTACCCTTTTTCCTGGCTATGGAATTATGACTCTAGGGTCAGTGCAGTATATGAAGAGGCA
>NW_012114688.1:5413946-5482524 GCF_000951035.1 Colobus angolensis palliatus
AAAAATGATAAAGGGGATATCACCACCGACCTCACAGAAATACAAACTACCATCAGAGAATACTATAAACACCTCTATGCAAATAAACTAGAAAACCTAGTAGAAATGGATAAATTCCTGGACACATACACTCTCTCAAGACTAAACCAGCAAGAAGTTGAATCCCTGAATAGACCAATAACAGGGTCTGAAATTGAGGCAAGAATTAATAGCCTACTAACCAAAAAAAGTCCAGGACTAGACGGATTCACAGCCGAATTCTACCAGAGGTACAAGGAGGAGCTGATACCATTCCTTCTGAAACTACTCCAATCAATAGAAAAAGAAGGAATCCTCCCTAATTCATTTTATGAGGCCAACATCATCCTGATACCAAAGCCTGGCAGAGATACAACAAAAAAAGAATTTTAGACCAATATCCCTGATAAATATCAATACAAAAATCCTCAATAAAATACTGGCAAACCGAATCCAGCAGCACATCAAAAAGCTTATCCACCATGATCAAGTGGGCTTCATCCCTGGGATGCAAGGTTGCAAATCAATAAACGTAATCCAGCATATAAACAGAACCAAAGACAAAAACCACATGGTTATCTCAATAGATGCAGAAAAGGCCTTTGACAAAATTCAACAGCCCTTCATGCTAAAAACTCTCAATAAACTAGGTATTGATGGGACATATCTCAAAATAATAAGAGCTATTTATGACAAACCCACAGCCAATATCATACTGAATGGGCAAAAACTGGAAGCATTCCCTTTGAAAACTGGCACAAGACAGGGATGCCCTCTCTCACCACTCCTATTCAACATAGTGTTGGAAGTTCTGGACAGGGCAATCAGGCAGGAGAAAGAAAGGGTATTCAGTTAGGAAAAGAGGAAGTCAAATTGTCCCTGTTTGCAGATGACATGATTGTATATTTAGAAAACCCCATCATCTCAGCCCAAAATCCCCTTAAGCTGATAAGCAACTTCAGCAAAGTCTCAGGATACAAAATCAATGTGCAAAAATCACAAGCATTCTTATACACCAATAACAGACAAACAGAGAGCCAAATCATGAGTGAACCCCCATTCACAATTGCTTCAAATAGAATAAAATACCTAGGAATCCAACTTACAAGGGATGTGAAGGACCTCTTCAAGGAGAATTACAAACCACGGCTCAATGAAATGAAAGCGGACGCCAACAAATGGAAGAACATTCCATGCTCATGGATAGGAAGTATCAATATTGTTAAAATGACCATACTGCCCAAGGTAATTTATAGATTCAATGGCATCCCCATTAAGCTACCAACGATTTTCTTCACAGAATTGGAAAAAACTACTTTAAAGTTCATATGGAACCAAAAAAGAGCCCGCATTGCCAAGACAATCCCAAGCCAAAAGAACAAAACTGGAGGCATCATGCTACCTGAGGCAATATATTATAATTGGTGCTTGATGTACCCAAATCATTGAGCAAACAATACATTATGTATTTTCTCTCTTGGGCATTTGTTTTTCTGACCAATGAACCTATCTAGAGTTCTAAGCCAAAAAAATTGACAAGCATATGTTACCTACCTTTAGTACACATCTCAGAACTTTCTTGAAACACAAAACCCTTTGTCTTCCTGGAGGGAATGAGAAAAGCACAGCTTGCTCAACTAGTCTGGCCTTTGGCACAATTGTGGAGGTGAAATTGAGTTCAAGAACCATAGTCTCCCCTTTGTGTTTTCTCCTGTCTCTTCTCTGGTGCCTTCATTGACTACTTTTCTTTTGACTGCCTCTTAAATGTAAGACTTCCTATGATTTTGTTCTTGGATCCCCTTCATTCTACCCTGCCCACGTCATCACATCCCCAGTGATGCTTTCACTAACATTTTCAGTCACTCAACTCGCAAATCTCTATGCCCAAACCTAGGCTGCTGGATTTCCACCTCATGTCACAGGACTGCTATTCACCTACTATCCCAGGCCAGAGACCTGCATGTCATCTTTGATAGCATCAGTCCTCTTACCAAATTCTTGAACAGTCTGAAATTGAAGGGGCATACACCTAAAATGGTTTTAGATTTTTTTCAGAATCTCTGCCTTCACTGGTGCTGAATTAAATCTCCTTTTCTTCCTCTGAAGAACACCTTGGGAAGGTTCTATACCTCTTGGTTGTTTGTAAACCATAGTATTGTACAAGTTAAAACGCCACATCTGTCTGTTGGTGGTCACTCTTCCTGACACTGTTCTTAGAAGCAGATGTGAATTCTTCAGAGTTTGGTTGCCTGATATGAGAGCTATGGCTTAGCTTAGTCTTTTGTTTGTTTCTGTCTTTTAAAATAATTACTGGACAAATAAAAATTGTATATATTCAATTGCAACATATATATTCAACATGATGATTCGATATATGTACACACTGTATGTGTGTTACTTACCATAGTCAAATTAATTAACACATCTATCACTACCTGTAGATACCATTGTTTGTGTTTGTTTCAGAGGGAGGATGAGGACACTTAAAATCTGCCTTCTTAACAAATTTCAAGTAAACAATAGAGTATTATTAACTATAGTCACCATGTTATATATTCGATCTTCAGAACTTACTGTATTTATAACTGGAAATTTGTAGCCTTTGACCAGAAACTCATTTTCTCTTCCCCCCAAATCCTTGTCAACCACTCTGCTTCTATAAGTTTGAGTTTTAAATTCCACATACAAGTGAGATCATACAGTTTTTGTCTTTCTGTGTCTGGCTTATTTTGCCTAGTGTTTCTTTTGACCCCTACCCCTTATCCTTCATCCCAGCCTTTAATTTCCTGTGCCTGCACAGTCTCTTGCTGCTTGTTCAGGTGACACTGGAGGCAAGAAGACTTGTTGGAAAGTTGTTATAATAGTCCAGAAAAAGAGAGGACCTGAACTCATGAATAACAGGGGACATAATAATGGCAGAAGTAACAGTAATAGCTGTTACTTTGGCCTCTCTACTATATGCCAGGCACTTTATTACATCTCTTCTTCTTCCCATAGTAGTTCTGCAAAGTAGGGGTCCTTTTCCACTTTTCAAAGATGAAACTCAAGGAGGTTATGTGTTTATCTAAGGATTTTATATTTAATAGGTGGCAAAATTAAAATTAAAATTAATTTCTAAAATGTTTCCTTCTTTCCGTTCCTACATTTCATTACAATACAGATTCCTGGGGGCAATACTTAATCCTATACTTAAGTCAGGATCTTCAGAAAAATGTCCTGAAAATGTTTATTTTTAACAAATATTTTATGTGATTCTTTTGATCAGGTTAATTTGGGAAAATTAGCCTCAAATTAATATTGAAATTCCTTAGCCTCGGCCTGCAGAACCTGGGCCCTGACTATGTCTCCAGAATCTCTTCTTCCAGTTCCTAACACCAGTGGAATGTTCCAGCAATTCCAGTCCTCTGACTGTTCCCTGGAAACACTATGCATTTCAATGCTTCCAGCTCTTGGATGTACTGGTCTCTCTTTGGGGAATGCTTTCTTTGGCACTCCACCTTTAAGGTTCTGCTCCATCATAATAGTCCCTATGAAGCCTCTGGCCAATGTTGGGCTTCTTTTCCTAACTGTTCTAGCAGAGTTGCTCACTCCTTCCTCTCTGCTTCCCCCGTATCCATACCCACATCATCTATTACACTTGCACAGTATATCACAATGTTTTCATTTAAATATTTGCCTTTCCCAATAGGTTGCATGAGAGTCTTAGACTCCAAAGAGCCTACTACAGTTAGTGCAGTTTTTAAGAAATGTACCAGACTTTTGCCTTCCCTACTGCTGTTGGTGGCAATAGTCTGCTGCTGTCATTTTGCTTTTGTTTATATTTATCTCTGCATTTATGTGTCTATCTTTTCATATTACTTCTAAGCATGTAGGCAGGAAACAGAAATTTGAACAAAAAGAGGTAAAGGTGGAAAAAGATGTAAATCGGTATTTAGAAAGAAAATACCAAAAAAAGGATCCTTGTTTTTCGTGATTGATGGTTTCAGTTTTCTGCATGAAATAGGTGAGGTTACCTGCTGTGATATAATTGAAGGAGATTGCGGGAAGGGATAACAAAGAGTGGGAAAGAACTGACATGGATGTTTAGGAAAATTAGAGAACAAAGCTCTCCCAAACTAGGTGGGAGAACATAGATTTTTCCTGAGATGGTGACATTTTCTTCAGAAGTTCTTGGAATTCCGGGTGTAGGAATGGAGAAGACAGGTATAAGGACTGACCCCAGAGTTGGTGTCTGCTGAGTGGGTGTGAGGAGAAGGAGGTGGTGCTTGAGAAATGATGATGTTCATGGGAGGTGTGTTCAGGTGAGCGTGCAAATAGAGATGGAATAAGGACAGAAACACATGACTGGGGGAAAATGAAAGCACCGATGAGCATTTCTGAGGAACTGAAAGTATGGGGAGCTTTAAAAGAGACATTTGTGTCAGGTTCCTAGTGCTGCTTTAACAAATTACTACAAATATAGTGGGTTAAAATAATAGAAGTTTATTCTCTTACAGTTCAGGAGACTAGACCTTTGAAGAGTTTATGGGCCTAAAATCAAGGTGTCTCCATGGCTAGTTCCTTCTGAAGGATCCAGGGAGAAACTCTCTTTTATCTTGTAACTCCTGGTGTCTACATCATTCCAATCTGCTTCCATGATCACATTGCTGTTTCCTCTTCTGCAGTAGTAGCTATCTTATAAGGATGCCTGTCATTACGTTACTGGTTCCACCTGGATAATCCACGATGACTTCCCTATCTCAAGATCCTTAATTATATCTTTAACTTTTATTTGCCATATAAGGTAATAGATTATAGGTTCCAGGGTTTAGGATGTGAATATTTTGGGGGATGGGGGTGCTTTATTCAACCTACCACAACATTGTATGCTGATTGTGGGTTATTTTTGTTTAGACTTTCAATAGTGGAGCAGTTCCCAATGAAAACAAGGTCCAAACTGTAGTCATGAGTGGGAGTGAATGAAGGTCATTGAGTCAATCAAGAAAGCGAATAACTAGAGCATCAGATGAGCCATTTTTTAGAACAGCAAAGCCACCAGGATATGGAGCATGCTTGGGATGCATTGAGACAGTGGCTAGTAACTTGCCCCAGGTCACACAGTTTGTAGGGGGTAGAACTGATTACCTTTATTATTTTTATCAAATATTCTACTTTAATTTCTGGGATATCTATAAAAGAAAAGAAGACAAGCAGAGGAAGGAAGTCTATTTGCTGTCTGTGCCAGAGCAAGCTTGATTATTTTTCTCCATTTGTATGCCTTCCACCTACTTTCCCACCTCCAGATCTATTCTCAGTCCTTCCTTGCCCTCTCAGCGCCCAGGAGGCCAATCTCTACCACTTAGATCTCCCAGACTCTCCTGTTCTCTGGCTTCTATTTGGGCTTACCCACGGTAGACCTCCTGCAGGAGTCAGAAGGGACAAGTATTGATGTAGTTATGTGCCTACCTCCTTCTCCAGTCCTGACTACTGTGGTTCTGCCAGCGACTAAGTATTTCTACAGACAAAACTCCCTTGCAGTAAAGCCGCTTTCACAACTCCAGGTGTTTCTGGCCTCTGGTAACTCTTTTCCATTGTTAGCCTTATCAGGCCCAGCTTCCTGGGCATTGCTTGATTCTGGGTGTTTCAACATCCGTTGTTGGTTTCCTTGACCCTGTCAATCCCTCTATAAATGATCTCATTTATACTGTCTTCCATTAAGTCCTTCTGAATGTTTGATCTATTCTCTGCTGAGATTCTGACTAGTGTGGTATAATTCTAGCCCTTCACAATATTTTCCTTTATAAATTATCATTATAATTTGGTATTTTTTTCAGAAGTCCCTTAGGTCTCCATTCTTTTGGTTATGAAGTTAATAAAAAAAGAAATCTCAATTTGTTTGTCACTCTTGATAATGTTTTTTGTTGCTTGTATAATTTCAGCTTGTCTTCAAATACAACTAACAGAAAACATTACCAAGTTTGAGTAAACAAACTGAAGTTTATTTTTAATGACATAATAAGGACAGGTTATATGGTTAGATGCTGACATTGGTTCATTGCCTCAATATTATCAAGGCTTTGGCTATGACCTCTATGATTCTTTGGTTTTCCTTCATGGATACAAAATGGCTACTAGAACTCCAGGCTTCATATCTGTATTCCAGATAGGAAACAAAGGAAAATATGGTACCACCCACATTTATCCCATTGTGTTTTCAGAAAAGCAGTTGCTTTCCCAGAAATATTCTCTCTTCAAAAGACATCTATTTGTGCCATATATATCAGAACTGGCATGAACAGCCACCACTATATGCAATGCAAGAGACTGGGAAAGAATCGAATTTAACTTTTCCTATAAAGGATATGGGCAAGGGAAAAGAAGTTTGGAAGCAGATGTTAATTAAGCAGGGCTGTCACTGACAATATCTTTCCGCATAATCTTAGCAAAGCATTTAGGAGCATGCATTCTTGCTCTGTCGCCCAGGCTGGAGTGCGATCTTTGCTCACTTCAAGCTTCGCCTCCCGAGTTCACGGCATTCTCCTGCCTCAGCCTCCTGCTGTAGCTGGGACTACAGGCACCCGCCACCACGCCCGGCTAATTTTTTTGTATTTTTGGTAGAGACGGGATTTCACCGTGTTAGCCAGGATGATCTTGAAGGAGCATGCGTTCTGAAGTCAGAGTGCTGAGTTCCAACTCTAGGTCCACAATATTCTATCTGTGTGAATTTGGGAAATTACTTAACCTCTCAATGCTTCAGTTTCCTCAACTGCAAATGGAGATAACAAAGGTATTTTTCTATAAGGGTTACTATTATGACCAAATGAGTTAATGTGTGCAGTCTTTAGAACAGTGCTTGGCACCTGGCGAGCACTATGTAGGTTTTTATGTAATTTTAGTGTTGTTCCTACCAAAACACACAAAGAGGAGGCCGCAAGAAATAGAAAAAGTGGAAGCCAATAGGAAATAGCATGAATAAAGTTTAGGCAAATTGCGAAGCTGAAAATATTCTCTCCTTTTCTCTTCTCTTTCCCTTTCATTCCTAATCATAACCTTCCAAGGCTTGCACAACCACCCAGATTTCTATCCCCCTCTTGCCATGTAGAACTTGCTGCCAGGCATACTGCATGCATTTGCGTTGCACCCAAAAATCAGTCCACAGATGTTTTTAGGTTATTACTTTGTTTCAGGGGCTGGGAAAGAATCATGAGTAAAATAGCCGTGGCTCTGTCATGGTGTTTTTTACAGTGCAGTTGGAAAGATGATATTAAAACATACTTAGACAGAGAATTAATTGGTATTTGATATAAGCAAAACCAGAGATTTTAAGTACCCTGTGAGAGCATCCTAATCTTAAGAGCCAGAGAACACTTGCCTAAGGAAATGACACTTGTGCTAAGACCCAAAGGTGAGGTACTTAGCCAGGTAGAGAGGTGGGGTTGGGACAGAGGAGTAGAGAGTTTCAGTAGAGGAGAAGGTTTAAAAACCTAGAGGTTAGTGTGCCTGAGAAGCTATGGACCTATCTCTCCCTCTTCTACTTCATCAAGAATGCCTTTCCAGTCTGTCTCACTTCTTCTGAACTGCTACTAGCTAATAGTTGATTGTGAGTTATTTGGTGAAACTCTAACTGCCCAGGCCATTTATGAACCTCAGAATTTTCTCTTCCCAGTTTCTCAGAAGAAAAAAAAAAAGACACTGATGAGCTATCCACGCTGAAGTATTAAAGATTTCTAAGTCTTGATATACCCTGCTTTCAGTTTATTGATATTTGAACAAGAAACTTCTAGGTACATCAATGTTTGCTTCATAAAGAGAGACTTTGATAAGTGGGAATTTCAGCTATTTAGGAATTTATTTTATTGTAGGGAGTTGGTGGGGATGAGACAGGATTATTCATGTGATGCAATAAAAACCACATTGTCTGAAGGTAAACTTGTAATTATCTCAAGCATGTTGGTACTAACAATGACGTGAAGAACTTTATGATTTAGTATTAATTGGAACATAATCATTCATTCTTCATTAATACAATTAAAGATTTATAATATTTCCTTTTTATGAGAATCAAAACTTTGAAATACTATTTAGAAAATAAGAATGGAAATGGGTTTTAATTTTCAGAACTTGACAACAGTGAATACAAAAACATAATTTTTATTCTTTTTCTCATTGCTGAGCTGTGCCTTAACCTATAGTTAGCTCTTTCAGCAAAGCAATTGCTTTCTGAACTATGTTGTCCCTTTGCCTTTACTCCAGAGCTCCCATGTAGCTGGCAAGTATAGGGAATGCTGATATCTGTGACTTCTATTTCTTTCTGAGGGAGAATTTTAAATTTTGTAATGTTACATCTAATCATAAATAAGCAAAGAAGGCAAATGCCACATTTATGAGGATCTAAGGATTAAGGGGAATCTTGAGTGTTGTAAATAGTCAATGCAGGTTCTTCAAGATGACTTTATTAAATTAACATAGAATGCAGAAGCACTTGTCAGTATCACACAAGGTATCAGACTGGATTAATTAAAAATTAATTGGTTCCCCGATTCACATTGGGGTTTGCAAATTTGAAACTCTTTCAAACTATTGTCTTCTTTGTGTTGTTTACAGCTAAGCATTCATAGTTATTCTAGCTCCCCTCTAGGCTGATAGCTCCGACTTCTCATCATGAGTTATATCCAATTGTTTCTGCTCTACCACAGTTATCTGCCTTTCTCATGGTATATGTATATATTTATGTGTACTTTGTCTTATTCCAAAATAACTGACACACTTCAATATATTGGACAGATTACATGCTAGATTTTATGATTTCGTGATCACTTTTGATTGCTCAGAGGCTATTAAAAACTTTCAATATTTTCACTTGAAAAAGGTAAATATTCAGATTTTTAAAAAAGTTTTTAATTCTTGCTAAATATACAACCTATTTAATAAGCTGGTATATCTGATGCAGAGTTATAAGTCTGGTTAAATTTCAAAGTCTGCAGCTATTACTAGGGAAACCATGGTCTCTTTTGTCAATTAGCTGTTGAGGTAAAACTTAGCTCCTGAGAAACCTCTAATTGGTAACTCCTTGTCCTAGAAGGTCTGTCAGAGATGTGAATGTGTATCCATCACCTCTCTTGTGGCAGTCGATGCTAGCTACATGCAACACAAATTCATTTCTGCAAATGCAAATAACAGAAAATGTTGAGACTTTCAAGCCCTCTTGGGAGTAAAAGGTATTCCATAGATACTGATTTAAATTGGTTTACTTTTAAAAGCAAAGAGAGAAAAATTGCAAGGGGCATTTTAATTACCGATGACCGAAAGCTGCATACAAACTTTAGCTTTCAATTATTAAATGATGATAGTCAAACATTTTATTAAAGCAGAATAAGAAAATTCCAAATTAAAACATTGCTAAATCACAACTCAGTGTTTGTATTTAAAATTATTATAGTGTATGTATCAATTTGCACTAAGTACCACATAAATAGCAGTACCCAAATTGTATACTATTATTTCCATCTCCTCATTATCCACATCAGAGAAAAGTGTTATTGATACTATTTTTCATCTTTTACATAAAAAATGTATTGAGCTTTTAATATGGCTAGAAACTATCTGAGGCATTGTTGGTACAGAACATAGTCTCTGTCCTGAAGAATTTACTGAAGTCCAGTATTATAATCAGCCAAAAAAGTCAGAATTTACATAATCAGAAAAGTTACTAAATAAACAAAGAGAAAAAAACAACAACCACAACAATCATAACCAAAACAACATTTAGCCAAAAACAACAACACTGGAAAGAAGGTTAATATAATTTCAAAAATTACTCAATAATATTTAAAATGTTGAGTTGACACCCAAAAAAAAGACATGCAAGAAAGAAAGTATGGCTCATATATATAAAAAAAAACTTATCAGTAGAAACTGTTCTTGAATAAGTCCAGATTTGGACTTACTAGAAAAAGACTTTAAATAATCTATTGTAAATATGCTCAAAGAACTAAAAGAAGCCGTGTATTTTTTAAAAAGGAAAGTATAATATAAGACTATCTCGCTAAAATATCTCACTGATACTGAATATCAGTAAAGAGACAGAAATTATATATAATATATTATATATATATATAAAGTTTAAAACTACAGTAATTAAAAGAGAATACTCACTAGAGAAGCTCAAAAACTGATTTAAGGTAGCACCCTCCGCTCCAAAAAAGAAACTGTAAAATTGAAGATTGATCAATTGAGATGGCCCAGTCTGGGGTACAGGGAAAAGATAATCAAGAATAATTAACAGAGACCTGTGCACACCATCAAGCTTACCAACATACACTCAATGGGAGTTTCTGAAGAAGAAGAAGAGAGAAAGAGGTAGAAAGAATATTTGAAGAATTCATGGTTGAAAACTTCTTCCAATTTGGTGAAAAACATTGATCCAGGAAGCTTAAAAAATTCAAAGGTGAGAACCTTAATAAGATCTGTTTCTAGACATGCTATAATCAAACTATTAAAAGACAAAATTCCTGAAAACAGCAGAGGGAAATATCTTATCACATACAAGGGATCCTCAATAAGATTAAAACTGATTTACATCAGAAACCATGATGATCAGAAGGCAGTGGGATGATATATTGAAACTGCCAAAGGAAAAAGACTATCACCCAAGAGTTCTATATTCAAATATCCTTCAAAACTGAAGGATAAATTAAAACATTCGCAGAGAAACGAAAACTAAGAAAGGTTGTTGTTAGCAGGCTTGTCCTACAAGAAATACTAAGGGAAGTCCTTTAGGCTGAAATAAAATGACAGTAGACATTAACTTGAATCCACATGAGGAAAGAAATAGCACTCATAAAGGTAACAATATGGTTGTTAAAGGACAACTGTATAACACAATAATTATAAAACATGTTTAAAGGCATATTATATATAAAGATATAATTTACATAACAATAACAGAGAACAAAAACAAATGGAAGCATATTGAACCAAAGTTTTTATATACTATAGCAATTAAGTTGGTACTAATCCAAATCATGTTGTTTTAAGTTAAGATGCTAATTGGAGTCCCCAGGCAACCACTAAGAAAATAACACAAAAATATATAATTAAAGAAACAATGACAGCATTAAAATAGTACTGATAGGGTTTGGCTGTGTCCCTACCCAAATCTCATCTTGAATTCCCACATGTTGTATGAGGGACTTGGTGGGAGGTAATTAAATCATGGAGGCAAGTCTTTCCCATGCTGTTCTCATGAAAGTGAGTAAGTCTCATGAGATCTGATGGTTATTATAAGGGGGAGTTTTCCTGCACAAGCTCTCTTTGCTTGCTGCCATCCATGTAAGATGTAACTTGCTCCTCCTTGCCTTCCACTATGACTGTGAGGCTTCCCCAGCAATGTGGAACGTAAGTCCAATTAAACCTCTTTCTTTTGTAAATTGCCCAGTCTTGGGTATGTCTTTATCAGCAGCATAAAAACAGACTAATACAGAACAGTGCTACTAGTAGAGTGGGAAGCTGCTGAAAAGACACCTGAAAATGTGGAAGCGACTTTGGAACTGGGTAACAGGCAGAAGTTGGAACAGTTTAGAGGGTTCAGAAAAAGGCAAGAAAATGTGGGAAAGTTGGGAACTCCTTAGAGACTTGTTGAATGGCTTTGAACAAAAGCCTGATAGTGATATGGACAATAAAGTCCAGCCTGAGGTGGTCTCAAATGAAGATGAGGAACTTGTTGGGAACTGGAGCAAAGGTGACCCTTGGTATGTTTTAGCAAAGAGACTGGCAGCATTTTACCCCTGCCCTAGAGCTTTGGGGAACTTTCAACTTGAGACGTGGTTTAGGGTATCTGTCGGAAGAAATTTCTAAACAGCAAGGCATTCTAAAGGTGACTTGGGTGCTATTAAAGGCATTCAGTTTTATAAGGGAAGCAGAGCATAAAAGTTCAGAAAATTGGCAGCCTGACAATGTAATAGAAAAGAAAATCCATTTTCTGAGGAGAAATTCAAGTGCTTGCATAAATTTGCATAAGTAATAACAAGTCAAATGTTAATCCCCAAGACAATGGGGAAAATGTCTCCAGGGCATGTCAGAGGTTTTCACAGCAGCCCCACCAAAGGACAGGCCTGAGTGTGGTGACCTAAGAGAAAATGATTTTGTGCGCCCAGGGTCCCTGTGCTGTGTGCCATCTAGGAACTTGGTACCCTGGGTCCCAGCCACTCCAGACATGACTAAAAGGGGTCAAGGTACAGCTTGGGCTGTTGCTTCAGAGGGTGGACACCCCTAGCCTTGGCTGCTTACACGTGACGTTGAGCTACAGGTGCAGAGAAGTCAAGAATTGAGGTTTGGGAAGCTCTGCCTAGTTTTCAGATATATAGAAATGCCTGGATGCCCAAAGTTTGCTGCAGGGGTAGGGCCCTCATGAATCTCTGCTAGGACAGTGCGAAAGGGTAATGTGGGATTGGAGCCCCCACAGAGACTCCCTACAGGGGCACTACCTAGTGGAACTGTGAGGAGAGGGCCACCATCCTCCAGACCCCAGAATGGTAGGTCCACTTATGGCTTGCACTATGCACCTAGAAAAGTCACAGACACTCAATGTCGTCCCATGAAAGACACCAGGAGGGGGGCTATACCCTACAAAGCCACCGGGGCAGAGCTGCCCAAGACCATGGGAACCCAACTCTTGCATCAGTGTGATCTGGATGTAAGATGTGGAGTCAAAGGAAATCATTTAGGAGCTTTAAGAGTTGACTGCCCTACTGGATTTTAGACTTGCATGGCACCTGTAGCCCCCCTTTTTTGGCCAATATCTCCCATTTGGAATAGCTGTATTTATCCAATGCCTGTACCCCCATTGTATCTAGGAAGTAACTAACTTGCTTTTGATTTTACAGGCTCATAGGTGGAAGGGACTTGCCTTGTCTCAGATGAGACTTTGGACTGTGGACTTTTGAGTTAATTTTGAAATGAGTTAAGACTTTGGGGGACTGTTGGGAAGGCGTGATTTGTTTTGAAATGTGAGGACATGAGATTTGGGAGGGGCCAGGGCTGAAAGATTTGGTTTGGCTCTGTGTCCCCACCCAAACCTCATCTTTAGTTCCCACATGTTGTGGGAGGTACCTAGTGGGAGGTAATTGAATCATGGGGGCAGGTCTTTCTCATGCTGTTCTTGTGATAGTGAATAAGTCTTATGAGTTCTTATGGTTATTATAAGGGGGAGTTTTCCTGCACACCTCTCTTTGCTTGCTGCCATCCATGTAAGATGTGACTTGCTCCTCCTTGCATTATGCCATGATTGTGAACTTTCCCCAGCCATGTAGAACTGAAAGTCAAATTAAACCTCTTTCTTTTATAAATTGCCCAGTCTTGAGTATGTCTTTATCAGCAGTGTAAAAATGGACTAATACAGGTAAAGTGGAAAATCTCTATTTAACACAGAAGAAGGGCAGAGCAGAAGATTAGAAGAACAAGAAAAGTGTAAGATATATAGAAAAAAAAAAGCAAAATGGCAGGTATAAATCCTACCTTATCAGTAATTATATTAAATGTAAAGGAATTAAATACTCTACTCAAAAGCAGAAGTTGGCAAAATGAATTAATAAAACATGGTCTTACTGTATATTGTCTAGAAAAGACACATAATCAGACTCAGCAAAAGTATAGAGCAATATCACTTTTGAAAGAGATGGAAATATATTAAAATATCAGCAACACAAATCCCACAGTGTACAAAAATGTAATGCCTCATCACTAGTAAAGATAGTTATATATTAGGGAAGTCACCAGTTCAAAACAATAGCAATTATGGGACAAAAACTCATACAATTTTATCAGTATATAAAATATAAATTACAAAATTCAACAGTAGTTCATGATTTTTTAAAACAACTGGCAAGAGAAGAAAACTTGATTACAAAGATAAAAGATTACTACCAAAAACCTGCATCATATCTTTATTTATTCAGATTATAAATATTTATTTTATACCCACATTTATCAGATATTTGTCTTAAGCATTGGTGACATAGCAATAAAAAGAATCAAGACCTTGTTGTCATGGAGCTTGCAGTCTACTGGTTAAACACTTCTTAAATATTTGTTACTATTTAGAAGAATTCTCATTGAAGTCAAAAACAAGGATGCCTACTCCTGCTCTTCAACCAATTAGAAAACATAAGAGAAAAAATATCCTACTAAAAAGTGTCCAAAATTATGAATTTCACTGGAATTGATCAATATAACAATTTCATGAATTTTATGGTGGCAATTTTAAAGTATTATTAAAGGTCATGTAAAAATCTGAATAAATGGAGATTTATGCCATGTATATGGAAGACTCAATATCGTAAAAAAGGCAATTATTTTTCGTGGAACATGGAAAGAGAATTCTAAAATTAATATGGAAGACTGAAGGAGTAAGAAAAGTCAAGACTCATTTGAGTGAGGGCTGGGCTGCTAGATATCAAGATTTATTACAACGTTATAAAAATTAAAATAGTTATATATTAGTATAGGAATAGAGATATGTAATAGAGTAGAGAATCCCATAATACATACATAAATATATAAAGATTTGACAGAAATGATAGAAATCATGTTATAAAACAGTAAAAAAAAATGATAGGCTATTTGAAAAATGGTGCTGGTGAAAAATAAAATAACTAGCTTGTCTCAATTGAACAAAATAAGAAAATGGTGTTGGAATTAATGAATTTCCATTAAAACAGTGAAATTGGCCCCAATTTCATCCAAAACACAAACATTAACTTTAGAGAAACAAAAGACACAGCTACAAAAAAATTATTAGAAGAAAACGTGGGAGAATGTATGCTGCCATGTGGTTGGAAAGATATTTTAATATAAGGCACAAAAGCACAAACCATATAAAAAAGATTGATAAATATGTCAAAATTAAAATGTAAAAATTTGTATTTCAAAAGATATGATAAAGGTAAAAAAACAGTTAAAGGTCTGGGAGTGGATATTTGCAATATATACATAACAAATAATTATTACTCAGAAAGTGTAATAAATTGCAAATCAATCTTTTAAAAGGGACAGTCATGTTTACCAACCAATATTACTTTTTTCCCCTTCGTACAGGATTTCTCTAAACATCCGAATTAGAAGAAGTCATTCTTAGACTCTTAAATTCGGGTTTTTAAACATGTTTCTTAAACATCAGTCATTGACTGTTTATCCTACTGCTGAGAATATGGAAACTATTTTTTTATTATGTGCAAATGCAAGAAAAATGCTTATTTTAATTAAGGAAGATCTAGATCCTTCCTGTCAGAAAATTTATCTGGTACATAAATATATCTTACATATGTTGTAGTTAACTTAATTGTCTGCATCTTGGTACTGTTATCCTCCTGTCACTGGGTTTAATTACATTGCATTATGACTTGTAATTAAGCAGAACAAAACATCATTACATCATTAGTTGGTTTTATAAGGCCTTGAAACCGTTTACTAAGACCTCTTGTTTGTATTACAGCTATTTTCACTATGATCAATATTCATAAAATTATTTCTGATCTGTGAATTGTCAGGTACACAGTTGCAAATTACCTGAAATTTGAGCTCAAAATCCACTAATGTGCTTTGATCCAGTTGGGCAGAAACCTTCTATTCATGCAAATGACCACCATTTTGTATCAATCTTATCTTAAAATTTGTTCTGTTCCAAATAGGAGTACTGAAAGTCTTAAAGTAACAACTGGTAAACTCATTTTGACTGAATAGTCTTTATTATGCAATTAACACAAAAAGCAGCAGCCATTTAGAAGCAGCTGAGTTGTGTCTTTCAGTGACTCTTGATACTGCCAGGGCATGCATCTTGTACATCTTTACATGATGCCATGAGCAGTGGCATGAGGGTGAAAATAGATCAAAAGGTGCTTAAGCTATACTTGTGACTATAATCTAACATTTATATAATTGTGAAGTACTGTATACATCTTTCAGTAAAGCCACCATGCCTAGACTTCTTGCACTGACATTTTATTCCTCCCTCCAACTTGACGGTCACAGTTTCAAGCTGTCCTACTATCGTATATCATACTATCCTTCTACGGTATATTGTAGAACCAATATATTGAGATACCCTACTTAATCCCAGGAACTATTTTACATATCCTGTGCCATTTAAATCTCACAACAACCTTGTAGATAGGCTATTGCAGTCTTACAGACAAATGGACTCAGAATCTGATAAAATTTTTTGCTTAATAGAAGCTGGCTAGAAAGTGACACATCTGCTGTTTAAATCTAGTTCTTTCTAATTCCAAAGCTATTAACCATTTTTTTTCCTCCTGTTTTGACTTTCACGAGGTTGTTTGTTGTTGAAATTAAATGACCAACCCATATCTATTACATGAACACTGAGGTTAATTGCAGGGTGGCTTCATCCAGCCAGGGTAACTGCATGTGTCTATAGACCCCCTTGAAGGAATGGTGTGGATGAAACTTTAAGATCCCCCCTTCATCTGGAAGTTGAGAAGGGTAGATAAGACTCTTGGATATTAGGTATTTAAGAACTTTCTGAGATGAAAGGAAGCTGGGAACAAAGTAATGAAGAATGCCTTTTAGGATTCACAAAATTATGAGAAGTCAGCCACATACAGTAGGTCAGCTTTTTTATGTATTTGCTCCTTTTCTTATTCATTGAACTGTGAAAAGAAAATATCTTGGACCTCCAAAATCACTAAGGAAATCTCAAGCTGGATACTGCTTAGGGCGCAAACCTGCCTCCTGTTATGTTCAAAGTCATAGAGCATTACAAGAAGTGTATTATTATTATACTTAAGTCAGAATATTAAAAGAGGAGCTCCAAAATATCTCTTTAGGTTCATCCTGCCTAATTCACTTTGCCTTTGTTTACCAAACAATATTACTTTTTGTTAAAGTAATATTAAGTAATATTACAAAGGCAGCCTTTGCCATGACTTTTCTATTCATAAGATAAACTTCTAATGATTGTGCTCCCCATCCTGTAAAATAAAAATATTTTTCTTTTAAACTTTTATTTTGAAATAATTTTAGATTTACAGAAGAGTTGCAAAAGTAGTACAGAGTTTTTACATATCCTTCATCCAGTGTCCCGAAATGCTAACACTTTATATAACCATGGCATATTTATCAAAACTAAGAAATTAACATCAGTACATTCCTATCAACTACACTTCAGATTTTGTTAACATTTTATCCGTTTTCCTACTCGTGTTCTTTTTCTGTTTCAGTATCCAATTCAGAACAACACACACACCTAGTCGTCATGTCTCTTTAGTCAGAGGACACAGTTTTTAATGTTGAATAGTAATAATGGCAAAGATGTAGAAGACTCATACAAGGTTGTTGTGGGTGGAAGAGAAAGCACATTAATCAACTTCTTAAAATTTCATAGCTAAAAAAGGAATTCCTGAGTCTCTCCAGGAGGAAACAATATTGGAAGAACCCCAGGAGTCTGTCTTCCCAATTGCCCTGTTTTCTACTTCTCCTAAGGATGAGATGAGGTCAGTGTCATTGTGGTGCAAGCAGCAGCCTCTTGCTCCCTCTCCAACATGTCCTCAAGCGGTGCCTGTTTTCCTCTGCTTACTCCTCCATGCAGTCAACTCACTAGAGCAGAGCATTTTTAGCTCTATGGAGGGAAGCCCACAGTCCTCCAGCGAATCTCCCTGTAAGTAGAAGGATGAGTCAGTTCATATTAGGTAGTACAAAGTAGAAAAACTCACGTTTAGGGTAAAAAGCTAATATTTTGAGATTCACAATTCCACATATTTTTTGTGTTTACTTTCATACTAGTTAAAATGTAAAAAGATCAAGGGGTATAATTAGCACCTGCAGAACTTCCAGCAGAGATTGCCATCTAGGCTATGGTTTGCTTGCTTTTTGGTATAATGTTATAAAAGGTAACCTAAATTGTTGAAAACAGTTTTCTTTAAAAGACATAATTAAGAAACGTTTCTGTAAAATAAAGCACTAATATATTATCAGAATTCTTTACGCAACATTTTAGTAATCATATTATATATATGCATGTATGCATATGTATATACATGCATATTCTGACTAATACAGTTTTATATGTACTTACGTGTCTATATACATACACATACATAAACTTATGTATGTACATATATGTATATGCATGTGTATATGCATACATATGTACATATATACACGTGTACATATATACATATACACATAGATGCTTATATACGTATATAAACACATATGCAAATATATACCTATACACTTTTTATCCCATGTGTCATATATATTGGATAGGGTAGGTTACACTATGATCACAAACTGAAAATCTCAGCAGCTTAATACAACATAACCTTATTTTCTACTCAAATTATGTAACTATTTTTGGTTGACATGGGACTCAACTCTAGAGTCACTCAGAAACCCAGACCAACAGGGGCTTTACTATGTGGTAGCTGCAACATTTAGAACATGAAACTGTCTCAATTACCAAAAGAAAGCCTGGATAACTGAACATGAGATATCCACAATCGTAGTCACACATATTAAAAGTGATAGAAAAAAAACACAATTATTTTTGCACCAACCTAATAATTTTCATTTACAATTTATTGGCTAGATCTAGTCACAATACTTTATTCAATTTCAAGGAAGACAATAACATTCTCTAGGTATACAGAAGAAGAGAATAAAATATTGATAAAAAATACGTACGGCTATTTGGGAAAAAAACTACCTATTTGGAATGAAACTATTTTCCTTTGTGCATAAGTCAGGGTAAGTAACACTAGTAGCTATAACAAACAATTTTTAAATTCCAGTGACTTGATAAATATTTGCTATGTTAATTATGTTTATTATGTTTGCTTATTTGATGACATAATGCAGTTGGCAGGAGATCTCTGCTCTAAACAGTCAGATTGGGACAAAGCCTAACATTTTATGACATAATAAACACTACAAAATGACAACAATAAAGAAGTGACAGTATTTTTCCTCTAGATTCAGCGAGTAGGATGATTCAACTACTTTGTCTTTTAATAAATTAAGTGAGCGACACTCTGAAGGAGATTGCTCAGCCACTAATCCCCTCAGTGCTGAAGTACTCTGATTTTTTTTTTTTTTTTTTTGGTGGGGTAGAAAGTAGCAGACTGATTCACAAACAGTTTTCTGGAAGCATAACGTAGTCATTCTGGCTTATCTAAGTTCTGGCAGGACCTGTTATAAAAAGAGTACTTTAGAGGAGTTTTGTAAGAAAAATTTACTTCCTTAGCTTTCCTTCCTTATCCTCTATCTCTCTTGCCTCGTACTTAGTTCTAAACCTTTCAGCTAGTCCAACACATTTACTACCGACTGTAGCTGAGGAATTCTCATACCTCCTGTGTCCTTAATATATAATGTCCGATTATTCAGCATGAACAGTTTGAAGTTTGGGGCTATTTGTTCTCCATTTTCTTAAATAAACAAATAAAAGAAAACCTAACTCAGTAGTTTTAAAACTTGTAAATAACTTGTAGGTTCAAAACAAATCAAGATTCAGGCAACTTCAACCAGGATTTATTTGAAATTATGTGGGACCACTTAAATATTGCACAGAACTAAGACAACTATGTATAAATTTCTTTCAAAGTTACATTATCTTCAAGGTTAGCGTTGTTTGGAGAGATTCCTGGTCTAGTGTGAGAAATTCTTGGCAGCTGTTCCGGTCCAGTCGTTAATTATCTTTCTGACCTTGAGTGAGAATTGTCTACTAGATCATTCTCAGCCCTTTCGGCTGTAGTGATTTGTAAGGTGTTGACTAAACTGGCTGCAGCAACCTCTATAGCGTCCTTAACGTTCCTAGGTTTTCACTGTGAACCAGAACCATGCATCTGAAATAGTTGATTAGCAATCTGGATCTGTATTTTTATTAACTCTACAGTTGGTTGAGTTTAATTACTGTGCCAATGCTCAATGTTTAAAATCACCTGATGGCAGGCCCTTGGTTTGCCTCATTCTCAGTGCTATGTATTCACCTTTTTGTAGTTAATTGCAAGATAGAAAGAATAACTGAATAGGAACAAAACCTGGGAACTCCATTTTATAGAGTATTTATACAAATAATCTATGTCTAGACAGAAGAAAAGATATCCTGAAACATTAATCCTCTAGCTGAAGTAAATAGGGCATTATAATTACTATGATAACAAAGGCAATGGCAGAATGCAATAACAAACATCTATCAATTCTGGGAACGAAGTGCAACACCTGACCAGTTCAAGCATTAGGTATCACATGACCTGATGTCTGAATATATTAGTTAAACCTAATAAGACAGATACACTTCAATGGCAAAGATGGTTTGTTCTGTTTTTCTGGTATATTCACCAGTATCAACTAATTATGGATTGAGAGCGCATTATTCAACTTTTCCAAATCTATTTAAAGCCTCTGTAAAATTACTGGGTTTGCATTAGATGTTAATAAAAGTTCCTTTTAGCACTAATCATCCAGTCCATTTCTCATTCTTTGATACTTATGTTATCAGAGTCTTGGGAGCAGACAGCTTTTCACATCTTCCATTCAATATAGTATCTCTACGTAGAACCAACAATCTTTGTTCATTCATGTTTGACAGCATACTACTGGGATTATGATCTTATGTTTTGATTTCTTCTTCCTGACTTCTGCATGCATTTATGTAATATTTTTTAGTTGAATAATTTACAGTGGTAAATTCTGGATCAGCTTTCTTATTCCTTGACTGTGGTTCCTACTTCCAGTTTTATGTAAAAAGGTTAGAATGAATCATGAGCAAGTTGGTGCTTTTGTCTGCCACTTGGGAGCTCTGACTCTAAAGTAAGATGTCTGGGTTTGGAGTACTTAAAGACAGTTGCACACATTAAAACATGTTTTTGAGGACTTGAATTGTTTACCAGAATGTTTGATTTATTCTCCTGTCTTCACATTGTTTCAGAAAAGTATTGCATATCTCCTTTACCCTGTGTGATCAAATACGTGAATGACTGTGTTCATGATGAGGTGGAATACAAACGGGTCCAGTGCTTCCCTAGGGTATCATTCTTAGGTGCCACTTGTGAAATCTTGAGCTGTCTTCATTCCAGGAGAAAAGACAAAGGCACATAAATGCATTGTTACAAGGCAAGACCACATACTAGCATCACATAAAGCCTTTGTTTGATGTCTGGTTGTTCAGGCGTGTATGACACATTGAGTACCGATGACTGAACACAACAATTGTGTGAAATCAGATTAATATGTCCCAAAGTTCCATTATAGAACATCTCAGGAGAAAGACCATCATTTTAATGACTGGGAGTAGAGGTAAATAAAGGTGGAATGAGAATGCAGCATATCTGAATTGCAGCTCTCTTGACGGAAATTTACTAAGATTGCTGTAAACTTTCTATCTTGTTTTTATAACATTTAGCCCTCCTTATTTTATGTCTTATTGTCTCCACCCCCCCAAATAACATGACTATAAAGTATTTTTCACTTTGGATTTGACTGTATACAAATCCTCTGAGTATTTTCATCTTGAGTGTTGAGAAGGTGTGTTTTCTTAAGGTTGTACTAGATAATGCCTTCTTGCTACTAGGTAGAGCAGAAACTTTCAAGAACAAAGAATAGCTTTTTAGGAAAGGCTTAATCAGTTGTGTTTCTTCAACTGGGTGAAGTACATAGGATCACTCCATGAGATTAGAAGCCAGTTTCCTGCTCAGCAAAGCTCAAAATGACATGGGAGCAATGTAGCACTCTCCACTGATAAGGTACAACTGACCTTCTTTCTATTGCTCTTGTGTTACAAAAATGAGGGACATTATTGTAATTTAAATGTCAACTTTCAAACTTGAAATGACATAGTAAGCATAAATATTCACCATGATATATATCAGAGTCCTTGACTCAAGGGCAGTAGATAATATTTTCCACATTCTCTTGACCTTCTGGGTATAACATCAATCAAATATATTTAACAGAAAAAATTCCTAAACCAGTATGTTTGGTTGTCAGGTTCATAAAGAAGAGAATGATGGTAATGAGTTTTGCCTGAGTCTGGGTAATTCCCTAGCCTCATGGGAAGCTGTGTTGTGCCTGAATCCATTATTTTTTTATTCATTCTACTATACATGTCATACTTACTACACTCCAGTATCTGGGGGTGGGAGGTGAACAAAGCATGTTAATTCAGGTCATAGTCAATTCCTAAACACTACAGATTGATGTTTTCTGAAATGTCTCAGTGCATTCATTCATGAAAAAATATTTATTCTGCCCTAACTACCTGCAAGGAAACAGGTGCTTGGGATACATCAGTGAAGTGAATAAAGATTTTAAACCCTTATGGAGTATACAGTTGATATGGTTTGGCTCTGTCTCTCCACCTAAATCTCATCTTAAATTGTACTCCCATGATTCCCATGTGTTGTGGGAGGGACCTGGTGGTAGATAACTTGAATCATGGGGGTGGTTTCCCCCACACTGTTCTCATGGTAGTGAATAAATCTCGTGAGATCTGATGGTTTTATCAGGGGCTTCTGCTTTTGTATCCTCCTAATTTTTTTTCTTGCTGCTGCCATGTAAGAAGTGCCTTTCACCTCCCACTATGATTCTGAGGCCTCCCCAGACATGTGGAACTGTAAGTCCAATTGAACCTCTTTTTCTTCCCAGTCTTGCATATGTCTTCATCAGCAGCATGAAAACAGACTAATACAGTAAATTGGTACCAGTAGAATGGGGTATTGCTGAAAAGACACCCAAAAATGTGGAAGTGACTTTGGAACTGGGTATCAGGCAGAGGTTGGAACAATTTAGAGGGCTCAGAAGAAGACAGGAAAATGTGGGAAAGTTTGGAACTTCCTAGAGACTTGTTGAATGGCTTTGACAAAAATGCTGATAGTGATATGAATGATAAGGTTCAGGTTGAGGTGGTCTCAGATGGAGATGAGGAACTTGTTGGGAACTGGAGCAAAGATGACTCTTGTTATGTTTCAGCAAAGAGACTAGCAGCATTTTGCCCCTGCCTTAGAGATTTGTGGAACTTTGAACTACAGAGAGATGATTTATCTGTTGGAAGAAATTTCTAAGCATCAAAGCATTTAGGAGGTGACTTGGTTGCTGTTAAAAGCATTCCATTTTAAAAGGGAAACAGAGCATAACAGTTCAGAAAATTTTCAGTCTGATGATGCAGTAGAAAAGAAAAACTCATTTTTTTGAGAAGAAATTCAAACTGTCTGCAGAAATTTACATAAGTAACAAGGAGCTGAATGTTAATCCCTAAGACAATGTGGAAAATATCTCTAAGCCATGTCATAGGTCTTCATGGCAGCCTTTCCAATCACAGATCCAGAAGCCTGGGAGGTAAAAACGGTTTTGTGAGCCAGGCCCAGGGTCCTGTGCTGTGTGCAGCCTAGGGACTTGGTGCTTTGCATCCAAGCCACTCTAGCCATTGCTAAAAGGGGCCAAGGTACAGCTCAACCCATGCTTTCAAAGGGTGCAAGCCCCAAACCTTGGCAGCTTCCATCTGATGTTGAGCCTGCAGGTGCACAGAAGTCAAGAACTGAGGTTTGGGAACCTCCACCTAGATTTCAGAAGATGTGTGGAAATGCCTGGATGCCCAGGCAAAAGCTTGCTACAGGAGTGGGGCCCTCATGGAGAACCTCTGCTAGAGCAGTACAGAAGGGAAATGTGTCAGAGTCCCCAAACAGAGTCCCTACTGGGGCACTGCCTAGTGGGGCTGTGAGAAGAGGGCCACTGTTCTCCAGACCCCAGAATGGTAGATCCAACAACAGCTTGCACTGTGTGCCTGGAGACACCACAGACACTCAGCTCCAGCCCATGAAAGCAGCCCGAAGAGGGTATATACCCTGCAAAGCCACTGGGGCAGAGCTGCTCAAGACTATGAGAACCTACTTCTTGCATCAGCATGACCTGAATGTGAGACATGAAGTCAAAGGAGATCATTTTGGAGCTTTAGAATTTGACTTCCCCATTGGATTTTGGACTTGCATGGGCCCTGTAACACCTTTGTTTTGGCTAATTTCTCCCATTTGGAATGGCTGTATTTACCCAATACCTGTACTTCTATTGTATCTAGGAAATAACTAGCTTGCTTTTGATTTTACAGGGTTGTAGGTGGAAGGGACTTGCTTGTCTCAGATAAGACTTTGGACTGTGGACTTTTGGGTTAATTAATGCTGAAATGAGTTAGGAGTTTGGCAGACTGTTGGGAAGGCATGATTGGTTTTGAAATGTGAGGACATAAGATTTGGAGGGGCCAGGGATAGAATGATATGGTTTGGCTCTGCGTCCCCACCCAATTCTCATCTTGAATTGTACTCCCATAATTCCTCCATGTTGTTGTAGGGACTCCATGGGAGATCATTTGGATGATGGGGGCAGTTTCCCTCATACTGTTCTCATGGCAGTGAATAGGTCTCACAGGATCTGATGGTCTTATCAGGGCTTTCTGCTTTTGCATCCTTCTTATCTTTTTCTTGCCACCTACATGTAAGAAGTGCCTTTCACCTCCTGCCGTGATTCTGAGGCCTCCTCAGCCATGTGGAACTGTATGTCCAATTAAACCTCTTTTTCTTCCCAGCCTTGGGTATGTCTTTATCAGCAGCATGAAAACAGACTAATACAACAGTCTTCTGGGGAAAAACAAATAATAATCAGAAAATGTAATTTTAAAATTTTATTAAGTGCTAGAAGGCAATACATGTAATTTTTTTAAAAAGTAAAGGAGCATGATAAGGGGACTCAGGAGTATGGCACTGAGGGAGCAGTGAAGAGGGCCATGTACAGGTTACAATATTAAGTGGGTTGTCAGGGTAAACCTCAATGAGAAGAATACCTTTAAGTGAAGAGTTGAAGGAAGTGAGTCAGTTCGTATGCATACTTAGGAGAAGGTTCAGAAGAGGGAACAGCCAGATCCATTGCCATAAGGTAGAATAATGCCTACAATGTTTAAGGAACAGCATGGATGGCCATTGTGGATGGAGTGAATTGATTCCTAACATAAACATGTGACTGTCTTCTAATACCCAACTCGGTCTCTGAGGGTAGAAAGATTGGGTTCAATTAGCCTACAACATGATGGAAAAGGAACCATAAATATTGAGCATCTAATATATGCCAGACACCTTACATGTTTCCTTATTTCATCTTTACATTAATGTATTGAGACAGTTATAATCACCATTTTGCAAATTGGGATAATAACATGTAGGTAAGTTATATGATGAGATAGATCAGTGTCACAAAGCTGTGAAGTAGTGAAGATGGATTCTTAGGATACCCTCAAATCCTAAGCTTTTTGGCTGCAGCACCCAACCTCACTAGTGTTCATTGTGTTGAAGTTCAATTTCTAAACAAAGTAGACTGACAATATCTAAGGATTACTAAAACTCAGCTCCAGGGATAGCAAGCAGTGCCACATTGGCTACTAGGTCCAAAAGTGACTGGGGCTCCCTCTTGTTTTCTCTCTGTTACCCATTTCCCAGCGTTCCTTTTCCTGTTTACGGGAAGAGAAGTTATTGAAGATGACCTCTGTACAGATCACAGACATCATTAGTTGCAGACAACTCTTTAAAATCACCCTCCAAAGAAAGTCATATGACAAGTCTCCTGCATGCTAAATAGTGTTCCCTTTAGGGCACATTCCTGAGCAGTCATCTGATAGCACCTGCCTCCTCCTCCCGGCTTGTAACTGCTGTGGGTATTCTGGGAGCAGTCAGCTGGGGCACCCAAAGAACAGCTGTTGCCAGCAAACCCGTCAGCCAGCTGCAACCAAAAGTTGAAATCTACCTATAATAATATCATATTTTAACCCTTTCATGCAACTTTTAGCGTAAACTGCAGATGTTTATTCTATGAAATTTCAATTTTGACCAGTGTGAAATTTGTAATCCTTTCTTCCCTAAAGACATATGTTATCTGTTTTCTGTTAAACCCTTTTGTTACCTGTGCTTGACCACCTCTCTAATTGCCCTAGATAATAATAGTAAATTGAGATTACAGTTTTCTGCATGCACATGTGCATCACATACATACACTTATTTACTTATGCTCTACTTGTTTCACATAAAACATGTAAAAATGTCTGTGTACATGCAAGGTGACAAGGTTAAAGCTGAATCCACTGACTAAATAGTTGAGGTTTGAAGAGGAAAGCAATGGCAGGTATATTGGTAGGAAAGATAAGAAGAATTAAAGTCAGTTTTTTGGAGATCATGGTATAGACAAACTCTCATGGCCACACAGTTAACTTCCTAGCATGAATTTGTGCTATTGTGGAAAAGAGGTGAAAAAGCTAGTAACACGGAAAAAACTGGACCTCCTTGTGTTCAGTCTTAGCAGAGTATTACAAACAAAAGCAACACAAATCCAACTCTGGTTTAACCTTTGTATTAGTCCGCTTTCACACTGCTGATAAAGACATACCCGAGACTGGGCCATTTACAAAAGAAAGAGGTTTACTGGACTTACAGTTCCACGTGGCTAGGGAAGCCTCACAATCATGGCAGAAGGCAAGGAGGAACAAGTCACATTTTACATGGATGGCAGCAGGCAAAGAGAGCTTGTGCAGGGAAGTCTCATTTTTAAAACCATCAGATCTCATGAGACTTACTATGATGAGAACAGCATAGGAAAGACTTGCCCCCATGATTCACTTGCCTCCCACGGGGTTCCTCCCACAACCCGTAGGAATTGGAGATGAGATTTGGGTGAGGACACAGCCAAACCATATCAACCTTCAAAAAGAATGAACTCAACTTCAATTCCCTACTGTGTGATGAACTAGACACTGAGCAGCTCTCCAGAGGTAGCACAATTAGATTGTGGCTAATGTATTACAAATATACCTTTTGAATATATTTCTGGCTGTCATGAAAATAAGCAGCTCTTGACAGACAATAGTCTTTGTTCTTGGAACTACTTTATGTCTGAGTATCTACTGTAGTGTCACAGATTATTATCCTTCAGGGAACTTGGAGGAGCTACTACTCTTACATATGGAGAGTCCATAAGATTTTTCTCGTGATAGGTAAGACATCATTTATTTATTGGTGCTTTCACAATTTTTTATTTTGTCTTTAGTTGTCTGTTTATTTTGATGTGTAAACTTTATAGTTTTAATAGTATGATCACATAAGAGAAAAAAATGGCATTTATTTCAGTCATTTCTTTAATTCAGGCTTGCTTGTTTAAAAAACAAATTGAAATATTTGAAGATTAAAACAGAAACTCAAAATTTTATTAATTTAGGGAGGAAATAATTCAAAATTTAAGTCCCAAATAAATCATTGTATATACAAAGATTTAATACAAAGCTTTATTAACTAGCTAATTAAATGATATTAAGCTTGTGGCTGGTAAATTAAAAGCAAATAAGAATCAATTTTACTTGAAAATAAAAGCTTTTGGGAAAAGGTATGAAGCAAGAAGTTTACCTACTCACTCTTATATTGGACATTTGCAAGAATGGTTTTAATTATTTAGTAAATCCAGACATTAAGAATTTGTAGTAAAGAGTGCACACTGAAGCTAATAGAAATATTATGCTTAATATAAAAAAAAAGCAAGAAAACAAAGAAATTTGGGAAAAATCAGGCACAAACCACCAAAATGGTTTATTTCTTTTAATGGTGATGTAGGCTAACAGAATGAAAATTAATAACCATAACATTTTTAAGTAAAATTATTAGCCTTTTGCATTTTTTGTTGCACAGAACCCTAATCCAAGGATTTACTTTTCAAGCAAGATAGGATTTTGCCAGTTTCCCGGGCTAACTCCCTGATGATACAAAAATAAACTAATGAATGGCTCAGAGTTTATGAGTCTTTCTCCAAGACAATTTGTTTTATTGGAGTAATTGGGTGGCCCAGAACTTTGAAGAATGCTTGTCATTTTTCAAATAAAATTACTGATATTTTTGGACAGTTTTAAACTGTTCATTTGCTACTATTTTTCTCTCTAATATGATATACCATTTGGAATCTAAATTTTGTTTTTATGTTGTAATTCTGCTTTAGAGAAAAAATATATATTGGATGCAAATATGGATTGGGTATGTTTATTGCAAGCTATTTTTGTTCCATATTTTTTATTATGAGTGAAAACTTCTATGATTCTTAATATAATGCATTTTCCTGTAAAAAAATTTATTCTTTGATGTATAATACTTACACTCATATGTTACTATTCTTCTTGGGCTATTATTATCGAATATTAAAGTATTACTTTCATTTCAAGAACTTCTGTAAGAAGAGAATGAAATTCAGGGCTTTGCCCATGAAGCCAAGCAGATGCCCGTGTTTAAAAATAATAAGCATAATGAAAAATTTCAATTGAAATCTAAATAAATCTATGCATTTGCATGTGCCTTTATTTCTCTAGTCTATGTTAAGAGAAAAGCCAAAGAGAATGATAGGAAAACAAAACAAACAAAAAACCCTCTAACCTATATATTACAGTTTTAAAAGGTGCATTCACTAGATCTCAATATTTAAGGAGGCACTGCTTCTTAAATGTCCAGAGGAATTTGTATGTTAACACCAATTTTGTGTGTGTAGGTGATGTATTAATATGATCTGGTATGTCTTAGAAATGTTTCTCTTTTTTTCCAAACTGATTATGACACCCAGTCATTTCAATAAATTAGCATTATCATCTCAACCAAATCATCTTGAAGTGACATCAGATTCTCTTATTAATGCATGAGCTATGTTTGAAAAGTAATTAGAATTAACATTTCTGTTTCCTATCATCCAAATTAGCATTAATTGCACACATAACATTTTGTTTACAGCACTCACCAGACATGTAATAATCCTAGTAAAGACATGGATAGGAAAGGTCCAGAGGAGGGGAAGAGATAATATGCGTGCTGAAAGGAGGGAAACCACAGCTGAACTTAAAACTAATTTATGGAATGTGATCATATTTGACAAACAGGTTGTCCATAAAGGCAGGACACTTCTACTGTGTTTTGTTTTGTTTTGTTTTGTTTTTGAGATGGAGTCTTGCTCTGTCGTCCAAGCTGGAGTGCAGTGGTGATCATGGCTCACTGCAACCTCCGTATCCCGGGTTCAAGCGATTCTCCTGCCTCAGCTTCCCGAGTAGCTGGGGCTACAGGCGCTTGCCACCACACCCGGCTAATTTTTTGTGTTTTTAGTAGAGACGGGGTTTCACTGCGTTAGCCAGCATGGTCTTGATCTCCTGACCTTGTGATCCATATCCCAAAGTGCTGGAATTACAGGCATGAGCCACCACGCCTGGCCAGACACTGGTACTTTTAATACCTGTTTGCATAAGTGTCAATACTTCACAAACAAGGGATGTTCCATGAAGAAATCTGTGTGGTAGTAGTAGGGGTGAGGTGTGGTTAGAGATGGAGATTTGGGAAAATGGAAATTATAGTAAACTTCCTGTTTCCCAGGCTGTTTCCAAGAACAAAATCTGAACTGTAGGGAGAGAAATGGTTATGGAGGTAGATAGAGATAGAGATAGAGATAGAGATTGAGACAGGTAGAGCTAGAGCTACAGTTAGATGTAGAGGTAGAGCTAGAACTAGAGCTAGATATAGAGATGAGGTAGAATGTAAGTATAGCTAGAGCTAGAGTTAGAACTACAAGTAGAGCTAGAGAGCTAGGGATAGAGATGATGTAGAGGTAGAGATAGAAGTAGAGCTAGAGCTGATACCAGTACTAGAGGTGGAGGTAGGCATACAGCTAGACGTAGAGGTAGAGGTCATGTAGAGATAAAGGTAGAGCTAGAGCTAGAGTTAGGGATAGGGATAGGGATAAGGATAGGGATAGAGCTAGAACTAGAGCTATAACTAGAGATAGAGCTAGAGGTAGAGGTAGATGTAGAGATAGAGAGAGATGAAGGCAGAGGAAAGGGAATGGAGAGCGGGAAGGGAGGAATAATTCATAGATGATTTTATAAGAATGCATTATATTTAGTAAATATCAAAAAGAATCATCTAGAATATATTTTTAAACCTTCACAAATCATTAAGATATTGACATAAAACCCAAGAGATTATCAATTTTATAAACAGATCATACGCAGAAAAAGAAGATAAAGTTATTAATAGGACTTGTAAAGGCTCTCAACCTCACATTTCGTTCAATAAAATATATAATAGAGTAACAATAAAGTACTGTTTCACATTGACAATGATATGGTTTGGCTCTGTGTCCCCACCCAAATCTCGCCTTTAATTTTAGTTCCCATAATTCCTACTTGTCATAGGAGGAACTCAGTGGGAGGTAATTTAATCATGGGGGCAGTTATACTCATGCTGATCTCATGATGGTGAGAGCATTCTCACAAGATCTGATGATTCTATAAGGGGCTTTTCCCACTTTTTCTTGGCATTTCTCTCTCCTGCCACCATGTGAAGAAGGACGTGTTTCCTCCCCTTTCCACTATGATTGTAAGTTTCAAGAAACCTCCCCAGCCATGTGAAACTGTAAGTCAATTAATCCTCTTGCCTTTATAAACGACACAGTTTTGGGTATTTCTTCATAGCAGCATGAAAACAAATGAATACAGACAAGGATGTAGAAAATTAAAACATCATAGATGTTGATATAGATATACTTGGGGAAAACTCTCATATATGTGGGCATAAGAAGAGCATACGCCCTTTGACCTGGCACTTCCACTCCTAGATATTTATTTTAGAGAAAATCAGGCAGATTGGTGCAGGCAAACATGTATGAATGTAATTTTTGTTTTTGCAGTGTTCTTTGTCATGATGAGAGTGGAAATAATTTTCCCTTGGCGGGAGATTGTACAAACAAATTATGCTTTATTCAAATTATGGACTACTCTATAGCAGTTAAAATTAACAATTTAGAGCTCTATGTTTCAATATGGATAAATCTCAAGAAACATAATTTTGAATAAAAAAACAAAAATGCAAATTATACATATAATATGAAAATGTATATGCAAATATAAATTCACAAAACAATAGGACATAAATTTAATTGATGTATATAGATATAGTAAATGTACAAAAACATGTATGGAAACAGTACATAACAGCGTCTGGATAATAGTTATATTTGGGGGTGGGCTTGGGGGAAGAAGTAAAAGAGAATAGATTGGGAGGGGAGGGTGTTTCTGTGATTTTTCTTTTACAAAAAGAGAGTCATGGAGCATCCAGTGATGTGATCCTGGCAGAAAGGCAGGTTTTAATTTCCCCACAATTCCTCCTGGAAAACAAACAAATCAATTAGGATAGCCAATAATAAACACACTGTTAATGCCTTAAATAAAAGTCGAAGGCAATAAATTCCCATAAATTTCAGATTATGAACAGGAGTGATAAATCATTACAGCAGTATAACAGGAACAAGAACGAAGTTGTGTGGCAGGAATACTGAAAAATGAATAAGGACAACCTATGTATGTCACAAACTTGGGGTATAAAAAAATTTTCTACAAACATCTACTAAAAGAAGAAGATCCTATATTCCTTGGGTGGAAACATGGGAAGACGTGTGAGAATGCCCAGTGAAACTGGGTAAAGTCCTCAGAATCTTCAATTTGCAGATAAGATTAAACAACTGCTTGCAGACATGAAAAGATGATGGTTCTAGGTTAATTTAAATTTATAATTAAATGTCCACACAATTAAGCCATTAGCTAATTTCCATTTAGTGTTAAATGACATAATAAAGAATTAGAGAAATCCAGAATGGGAGGCATTCTATAGAACAACTAAACTAATTTCTATAAGTCAATGGCTGGAGGAAAAGGGGGCAGAGGAAGAACTACTCTAAGAGTGACCTAAAAAACAAACATATTAAAATGTGGACCTTGCTTAGATTTTAATTCAAATAAACCAAAAACACAGTTTTGAGAAAATCCATACATTTGGTTAAGACCAGTTGTAAGATTATGCCAAAGAAACATGAGTGATAATATTGTGGTTTTGTAGTGGATCATAATTTTTAGAGTTATACTGAATTATGATGGGGTAAAATAATACCATCTGTTATTTGCTGAAAAATACTTCAAATAAGAAAAAGCATGTTTTAAAAAATAGGTTAAGTAATCCCAAGTTACAGTAATCTAAACAGTGTGGTAGTGACATAAGGACAGTCATATGGATCAATAGAATAGAATAGAGGTCCCAGATAAACCCTTGTGCACACAATCAATCAATCAATCAATCTTTGACAAGAGTGCCAAAACCATACAATGGTCTTAAAGGCTAGTACTGTTAACAAATGGTGTTAAGAAAACTGGATATCCACATGTAAATGAATGAATTCAGATCCTTACTTTACACAATATACAAAAATAAACTCAAAATGAATTAAAGACCTAAGCATAAGACCTTAAAATATAAAACTACAATAAGAACACAGGAGAAAAATTTTATAACAGTGGATTTGGCAATGTTTTCTTGGATATGACACCCAAACCACAGGCAACAAAAGCAAAAATAGACAAATGAGAGTACATCAAACTTAAAGCCTTTTGCACCTGAAAGGAAACAATCAGTAAAGTGAAAAAGTAACCTACTAGATGGGAGAAAATATTTCTAAATCATATATCTGATAAGGAATTATATTCAGAGTACATAAAGAATGCCTATAATTTAACGACAAGCAAACAACCTAGTTAAAAATAATAGGTAAAAGCCTCAAACAGGTATTTCTCCAAAGATTTATAAATGGCTAACAAGTGACAAGATATTCAATGTCACTAACCATTAGAGAAGTGCAAATCAGAACTATATTGAGATATCACCCATTAAGGTGGCGATATGGTTTGGCTCTGTGTCCCCACCCAAATCTCATGCCACATTGTAATCCCCACATGTCAGAGGAAGGACTTTGTGGGAGGTGATTGGCTCATGGGGGCAGATTTCCCCCTTGCTGTTCTCGTGATAGTGTGATCTCATGAGATCTGATGGTTTAAAGTTGTGTGGCACACTTCCCCCTTCTCTCTGTCTCTATCCTGCTGCACCATGGTAAAATGTGCTTGCCTCCCCTTTGCATTCTGACATAATTGTAAATTTCCTGAGGCCTCCCAAACATGCTTCTGTACAGCCTATGGAACTGTGAATCAAACCTCTTTTCTTCAATTACCCAGTCTCACGTAGTTCTTTATAGCAGTGTGACAATGGACTAATACACATGGCCACTGTTACAAAAACAGAAAATAGCAAGTGGTATTGGAATGAGGAGAAATTGCAATTCTTGTGCACTGTCAATGGGAATTGACAGTGCAGCCACTGTGAAAAACAGTATAGAGTTTCCTCAGGCAACTAAAAGATGCAGTTACCATATGTTCCAGAAATCCCACTTCTGGGTACATATCCAGTAGAATTGAAGACAGACTCTTGATGATATATTTTTCATATCCATGTTCATTACAGCATTATTCACAATAGCCAAGAGGTGAAAGCAACCCAAATGTCCACTGACATATAAATGGATACAGAGAATGGAGTATATAGATACAGTGGAATGTTAGCCTAAAAAGAGAAGGAAATTCTGTCATGTGCTATAATATTGATGAACCCTGAAGACATTATACTAAGTAAAATAAGCCAATCACAAAAAGACCAACACTGTATGATTCCACCTGTATAAGGCATCTAAATTGGTCCAACTAATAGAAAGCAGAATTGTGGATGTCAGGGACTGTGAGGAAGGGGAAATAGAGAGTTGTTTCTCAATGGGTATAGAGTTTCAGTTTTGCAACATGAAAAGCTTTTAGAGATCTACTGCACAACAATTTGACTGTTGTTAAACTATTGAACTGTACACTCAGAAATGGTCAAGATAATTTTTATGTTAAACATGTTAAAATGTGTTTTCTACCATAATTTTTAAAATAAATAAATGAATAAATAGGTTCTGTGAATGTGACAAAATCTTGATAATTGTTTTATCTTGGTGATTGGTGTATCTAGTACTACTTTAATTTTGTGTCTGTATCAAAGTTTTTATAATTTTTACAGAAAAAGAAATTTTAATTATGACAGAGTATTAATATCTGTTCATTCAAGGAAGGGAGCAAACCGGTGTTTTCTCTATGTTTGGAATATCTCATCATTGATAAAATCCGAAAGTAATAGCAGTAGCCAATTGGCAACATAGAACCTTAGGTTTACCCAGTTTGAATCTATGGGTCATAATTCTCAATAATCTGGAGAGACAATCATATTAATTAGTCCAATGAGACCAGTGGAGATTGTATAATCCAAATAGAGTTGCATTGAGGATGTGTGGTCAGTTCTGAGAGAAGCGATATGGGCTTTCAGAGTTTCCAAAAAAATGTTTACTACCGATTAAAAGGACAAGAAGGATTTTCACGGTAGATCAAAAAGTTTAGTAATACGGCCTGGATGTTTCACAGCTTGATGCCACTATCTAGTTGTGCCACTAAGAGATCCAGAGACTCTTATGCTAGTTTTTTCACTTCTCTGAAAGAGAAAAAATGCTTGTGGACTTCCAAGGTGTTTATCACTATACCCTGATAGCTGAAGATTATAAATAATATTTTTATTTAGGGGCTGTTAACAAAGTTGTCAGTTATCTTTATGACCTAGCCAAGATAACTCATTAGCTTTTATATGCGATTATTGAAGACATAAAAAAGGTACAAAAAAGTTAGCTGGGTGTGGTGGCAGGCGCCTGTAATCCCAGCTACTTGGTCAGCTGAGGCAAGAGAATCACTTGAGCCACTGAGGTGGAAGTTGCAGTGAGTCGATATTGTGCCATTGCACTCCAACCTAGGCAACAAAAGCGAAACTCCATTTAACAAAAAAGAAAAAAATAGACATTGATAGTAACATCAACATCAAAACAGAATTGCATTTCCCCAATTCAAATAGGTCACAAATGATGATCCAAAACTTAACTGAAGCAAAACAATCAATTACTGAAGACATTTGCTCTGTAATTTTATACCAACTCTTTATCATGGTTTTTGTTTTTCAACTTTTTAAGGTTAGAAGGTGTTTCAGAATGTGACTTAATAAGAATTTTTTAAAAGCTTACTTTTTTTTACTTTTTATTTTGAAATGGTTGTGAATTCATAATTTGCAAAATGGATAGTTCTTGGGCACCCTTCACTCGCTTTCTCCCAGGGGTTACATCTTATATTAACTATAGTACGATGTCAAAACCGGGAAATTGACATTGGTGCAATGTGGTGTATAGTTCTATGCCATTTTTTTTATATGTATGCATTCCTGTAACAACCGCTAGAAGCAAGATATGGAATTCTTCCACCACCACAAAGATTTGTTGGTGTTAATATTTGTTGGTGTTAATAATTTGTTGGTGTTAAAATTTTACAATTTATGTCAAATGTAGAAAACTTGCCTTCTTTTAAGTCTCTGTACCCATCTTCCCAACCCATTTATAAAATTGTTGTCTTAAATATTTTCTCTACATACATTTAGATTCATATCGGAAAATATTGTACTTTTAGCTTTGACTACTAAACTAAATTTAGAACACACAAGAGGAGAAGGAACGTCTTTTGTATTACTTATATTTGTTATTCTTGATGTTTTAAGATTCCTTCTTTAATCATTTCCATTCGCTTTCAAGGGGGTTTCTTTAGCCATTGTTTTAATGTATGTGGCTTGTGAAAAATTCTCTTAATTTTCATTAATCTGAAAATGCATTTATTTCCTTTTCATTTCTGAAGGAAAATGTTGCCAGATACAAAATTTGGGTTTGACAGTTCTTTTCTTTCAGGACTTGAAATTTGTTGTACCATTTCCTTCTGATCATTGTGAATTCTGATGCGCAATCCACTGTCACTCAAATTGTTTTTTCCTCTGATAGTCAAGGTGTCATTTATTTCTTGGTGCTTTCAAGATATTTTGTTCTTAGTTTTCTTTTTATTTTGATATGGATTAGCATGGATTTCTTGTGTTTGGATTTAACTTATTTTTATTTATTTATTTATTTACTTATTTTTTGAGACAGAGTCTCACTCTGTCACCCAGGCTCAAGTGTAGTGGTGTGATCTCCACTCACGGCAAGCTCCACCTCCCGGGTTCACGCCATTCTCCTGCCTCAGCCTCCCGAGTAGCTGGGACTACAGGCGCCCGCCACCGCGCCTGGCCAATTTTTTGTATTTTTAGTAGAGACGGGGTTTCACCATGTTAGCCAGGATGGTCTTGATCTCCTGACCTTGTGATCCACCTCAGCCTCCCAAAGGAAAATATTTTCTTAAGTGCAATTTTAATATCACCTAAACTATATATTCTTGGCCCTTGTTCACAAATAATTCATGACTACAGTTGCAATAGTAGTAGAAACACTCATCATTCACAGCACATAAATTGAGGCCAGTTTGCTGGGGATAATTTCTGCTTATGTATTCTGCTTTATAGCTTTATTAAACAAAATTTTATATTTTTACACAATATTCTTAGAGAAAAGATAGCCATAAAATACATAAAAGACAGTGAATGTCTCAAGAACCATTGGTATATTTGCTCAGCCGATTTTGAACTCTGTGATCCTAGAAAGTTCACTTAATCTCTTTATAGTTCACATCTCAATTGGTAAAATGGGATGATAGAGGCAATGATCTACTGAGCTCAGGAATTGATACAAAACACAGATTCTTTCTGTTTGTTTCTGGCATGACATAGCTTTTGGTTATTTCATTGCTCTTTAGCATCATCTATAGAAAGCACACAGAAAAAGGAAACAACGTTGAAACAAATGCATCACTTTTAAACTTTAGTTCCTAAATGTACCAGTAATTATAATTGAGGTATGAACTGCAGTCACTTTTTCTAAGACAAACTTTCTAAAATTCTATTATTGCCTGAAAACCTCAGTTCTGTGGGTATAGTTTTCCTGTTATTAATAAAGACATTTGATCCTGAGTTTTAGCAAACAACCTGACATACTGAAAGGGGAGAGTGTCCTGGAGAAAACAGGAACTGTGGAATTAGGAAACTGATATTTGCCACTGAGTCTGGGCCAGTTTATTGAATGTCTTCAAACCTCAGATTTCTTATCTTTCAGAAAATTGGGACCAACAAAATATACCCTAAAAAGATTATAATGAGAATTTGAACTACATTACTGGTCAGACGGAAATGACATAAAACATTTTTATCAATATGCCCTATCCAGGACCTGTGTTCTTTCTCTGAGTACCTGAGTAAGCTCCTACCAACATTTGGTTTTTCAGCAGTAAAATAGAGGTAATATCTGTTCTAACTACCTCACAGAGTTATTCGTTAAACAAAAACCAATAAAATTACTTTTATTTATTGCAAAATGATATATAAATAATGTTCACTAAGGTTTTATGAAAGTTGAAAAATTATTAGTTTTTTTAAAAATGTATTTGAATAGATTTGCTTAGGTTGAAACTTCAATAAGGTGTTAGGTGTCAGACACATAGAGTTCAATGATCCGCCTTGAGTTTTTCCCCACTGCTTTCTCATTTTGCTGCTAAGGGTAAGCACCACAGTTGGCCTGTGTCAGAACTGAGAATGAGGAGAGGGCTGCCTTTGCTGCTTCTCACTGTCCCCTGCTTTCTCTGCAGTGCCCACTGTGAGATGCTCCTATTCTCATCCTGAATTTCATCCTTTTGCTCACTACTTCCATGAATTATTCCTTAGAAAGAGCAAAGAATGAATTAAATAATTAATTTTGAGCATTTGCATAACAATACAAAACAATATCCTTTTTAAAGATTTGCCACAATTTTAGTTTTGTGAAAAATGTTGGAGTCATGTATCTATTTAATCACCATTTTCCATTCTGTGTCTTTATGGTGCCTAGTCTGTCATATTCTCATTAGTTTTCTGTTTTTCAATTTGTCAATGGCTTCACCTGTGTGCCTTACAATTATTTGGCTCTTTTTATCAACTTCATGAAGATTTGCATATATTGCAAGATTTACAATTTTAGTTGGCACTATATGTACTTGGCACTGTAATTTTACTGTATTATTAGGTATTTACAGTATCTGGTAATCAGCAATAAACAGATAAAAATGCTTTGACATAATGGATGAAAATACAGGCTAGTGATTAATTTACCAGTGAACGTATTTGTGTTATTAAGACCTTGCATTCTTACACAAATGCCAGTTGCAGGAACTTGTAACGAATGCAGAAGGAGGCTAGCTATGACTGTATTTAAAAAGCACTATTATTATTATTCACATTTTACTCATGAGAAACTGAACCTTAGCCATGTTGAGGAAGTTGCCAAGAAAGACGTTTCGTATGGCAGGGTCAGGACTTGAATCTGTATTGGTTTGACTTTCCGAGTTCTTCAGACATCAAATAACTTACAATTTGGTTATGTGTTTTTGAGGAAGAACAAAGAAAGAAGAAATGAGTCAAGATAATACAAGATAATAAAACTGTTAATCAAGTGTACAATTATGTGACCTAGACTATCTGTTTTTCATGAATTCAGAAAGAGTATGGGACCGTAGTATTAGAGTGGGCGGGGGGGAGTGGGCGCTGGATTTGCAGATCATTTGGTAATGTCCTCATTATTTGGATGAGGAAACTGAAGTCAAGACAAGTAAAGTGATTGTCCCAAACTAACAAAAATGGCTCTTACAACTAGAACTCCTACTTTTTTCTAAGATAATTTTGTAACTAATTGAAAATAATATATATTCTGATTGTGAGATTAGAACTTTTTAATAATGTACAACAGGCACTCAAATAATATTTTATTCAATGTCATTTTATTCAACTTCACTTCTTAATAACATTGATAAGAAAAAAATGTGATTCCCTGTTGGGGCCACTGTCTGTGTGGAGTTTGCACATTGTTATGTCCAGAGTGGGTTTCTGCTTGGCTACCTGAGATGCTGGGAAGGACTTTGGCCACCTGGGACCATGAACTGAAATAATAGGGTAAATAATTATCTTTCTTGCTTGTATTAATCTTTCTTAAATGAATGTACAGCTTACATTTATCTCAAGGTTTAAGGTTAGAAGGGTTTTGTTTTTTATTTAGAAGTTTGGTGACATTTTTGTGAGCAGAAATACGCCATAAATATTTGTCTCTTTTTTATATTAATTACCCTATGGTAAAACTGACTTCAATAGTCATTGTTTCACTTAAAGTTGCAGTTTTCAAGAATCGACCAATGATGTTATGTGAGACCTTATTGTATATCATAAACTTTTTCAAACTGGAGAAGAAAAGACCATGAAAGAGAACAGATACTTAGTACTATGGTGACACAGAAGAGGCAAAGAAAAATGTAGAATGATTCATCCATTAAACCTGCCTATATGGAAATTTATATAAGGCACTGTTGGGTCCTGTAGCTAAGGAATTATTGAGTAACTTACACAGTCTGTTAGGGAACAGAGACACTTCTACAAAGAATACTATAATGGAGTAAGAACAATTTGAAAGGAAAGTCACATAGTGGTATGGCCACTAGGAGTGGGGAGTTATTAATTCAGCCTAAGGGATTCCCACTGATCTTGTTATAATGCTTCACAGAAGTGACAATTAAGTTTACAGGGTAACTGAAGGGCAGGGAGTTATTCCATCTAGAAAGAACTGCAAAGGGGTAACGTATTATAAAGCAAACATGTCAGGAATAGCAAGAAATTCAAAGAGGTCCTAAATACTTATGCAAAAGCTTTAGAGATGCGTTTTGAAGAATTTTTGGCTTGTTAAAATTGTAGAATCATTCTGTCCAGAAAGGTTTTGCTCATTTCTAATTTTGCTTAAGTCAAAAATCCTTCAGAATGCATTTCTAATTTTCTGGTGTTAGCATTAGCAGCCTCCACATCAACATTCAAAGTTTAATAATCAGCACAACCTGTAAGTGTTGACCACCCGTGATTAAATGCTGCATCACCTTGGCTATGTTTGCTTTTATGCCTTTGAAGAAATGCGTAGACTTTGCTAGGCTACTGGCTTTTCAGTTATAAAGGGACACATTTACATTTTACTCCATAAATTTGCACAATCATTGTGTGTCAATCAAACATAAATAAAACTTAAAGAGAAAAGAATCAATTAGAATTAACTGAAATAGCACTGACTAAATGTGATCTGACGCAATGAGAATCTTCACGGTTCCATTAGCAAAAAAACAAAAACAAACTTCTCTGTATGGTATCTGCAGCTTGCTGTGTGTTTCTCTCTCAGAATATTTATTATTCGTAAAACTTACTTGTTTTTTTTCTTCCAGAAAGCAAACTCTCATTTCTTAACATTTTTATGCTTCTGTGGAACTCTGGCTGTTAAAGTTTACATAAGAACTACTATTTCATAATAGCTTACCTGTTTGTTCCCTTCCCTCCTTGGAGCTCAGGAACTAGGTCTTGAGGGGAGGGATGACATATTAATCATCTAGAATTTCCAGTATCTAGCACTTAGTAGTTGTTTAATCAATGAAAAGTGTATGATTGAGAATAAATGAATAAAACTGTTGTGAAAGCCCCATTCATCTGACGATCTATATATTGGCCAGGGTGGGCCTGGTAAGAAGTAAAATTTAGTGTCTAAGAGAGATTACCCTGAAATATTGGAATTTTAGGGAACCAAAATTAGCACCTCTTTTTTTCACCCACTCTTGAACTTATGAAATGAGATACATAAAACAAATGGAGATTTAAACATACTAAGTAAAAAGAAATTAATAGTAACTGGTAAGTTCTTTAGAGATTATGACTTACATCTGCTGTCAAAATAGTTCACAGATACTTCATTCCCAGGGTTAGGAAGATTTATCTCCAAGTCATCAGCTTAGCTGGACAGTGCAGGGTCCTCCTATTAAGTGATAGGCAGTAGAGATATTGTGCTGAAAAAGTCCTGCTTTCATACTGTTGAAGTGAAGTGAATGGATAATTTCGATATAGTGTAATGGTGAAATATATAGGGAATTAAGGGAGGACAGGAGAGAATCTCATAGCTTTGACTTAGAAGACTCAAGGAATGAAATATCCAAGATGTGTTTTGAAGGAAGGATAAGAGTTGTCTAATAAAGAAGGGAATGTTCTAGACCAGAAAACCAAACCAAAGAAAACAAACATGAAGTGTTTGAGGCACAAACCTTTTTGATTTTAATGATCAGAAGGTAGAAGATGAATGGAGGGAGAGAAGACAAGGAGGAGGAAAAGAGGAAAGAAGGGAATAAGAATGAGACAGGAGAGCTTCCTGAGGATGGATCAGGAAGGGCTTTGCAAGCAATTTTATGTATTATCCACTGGACCCTCTCCTAAGGGAACAAACAGTGGATAACTGAATGGTTCTTAGCAGGAGGATAGCAGAATAGATCTTTCACTGTGTGAAACACCAAGAAAGATCGCAAAATAAACGGGAGGCTTGAACTCCAGGAGAGGCAGGGAAGTTGGAGAGAGGACAACAGATGGGAGACACTTGTAGGATGTAAAGTCAAGAGGTTTGGTGGTAGTTTATTTAAAGAAGGGGGTGCTGATGCCCAGGTTCTCTGTCTTAGAGAAAGAGATGATGGGTCATAACATGAGCTACAGCTGCATCTAGTTGCTGTGGATTTATTTGCTAAAAGAGGATTTTTTTTTTTTTTCTCAGTTTCAGCTGGGACAAATACTCTCCCATGTTCATCTTTGCCCAATATGTGATCCGGAACAGTTCAATACAATTAGCAACTTCAGATCATTGGCAGGACTGAAATAGCAAAGTGTGATATCACCTACAAATTAAGATGTATTACTAAGCATCCTCAGAGTGCTTTGGATCTGTATGATTAGCTTCCCCATTGATCATGCTTTCAGGCTGAATTCTCTGAAGACTGTCCTGTCATCAGAGAATACAGATGCCTAATAATCCAGATGTAGCTGGTTAGAGGATTCTACTGCTAGAAGAACATTTTGACTCTACTAAAGCCAACCCTCTTCAAGAATCATAGATCATCAAAAAAATCTTTAAAGCTATTTAGGACAATGTTTTCAATCCTGGGTCAAGATCCATTCGTGAGTTATGAAATCACTTCTGTGGGTTACATCTTGCTTACTTGTCTTAAAAACTGAACTAGAATGTAATAGACTAGAATAGAAAATATCAAAGCACATCACATATATAGCAAATGGATTTTTTTTTGTGAGACAAGCATGGATGGGAACAGAGAAGAAAGGCATTTTGGTAGCAATAACAATCTGAACGAATGTGGAAAGGTAGGAAAACATAAAGAACGTGTGGAGAATATCAAGTAGTTCATGAGGCTACGGTGAGTATAGATGTAGATGATTTGTAGAAGATAAAATTGGATAATCACTGAATCCCATATTGGGACATGAAAAACAACTCAGGAATTAGTATGTCATTCAGTAGGCAAAGGAGAATCATGGAAGGTTCTTGAGCAGGGAATCTACGTGAGGGAAAGTTTAATATGACAGCAGTGGGGAGGATCATTCTTTACAGAAATCAGGTAGCAGTTGTAGCAATAATCCAGACATGGGGAACTAAAAATCTACATGTCAAATTTCTTCCTACCTCAGAGCTTTACATATGCCATTCTCTTTGCCTCGGTCACTCTCCACCACAGCTTTTACCACCTTATTCTAACTATTTACTCCTAGTTTTTAAAAAATATATTAGTCAAAGTTTTTATCTAAGAGAAATTTTTTGACCTCCCCAAGACTCCTATTATATATGTCACTCTTTTGATCAGGTAATTAATGTGCTGTTATTTCACGTCTGTGTCCTCTGTTAGAATGCAATGTCCATAAGCAGAAGGAATCTCTCTTGTTTACAGCAGTTATCTCTAGCAATTAGGGTGCCTTGCACACTGTTGACTAATAACTTTTTGCTGAATAAATGAAGGAGCTGTGACAGTTACCATAGGAAAAAAGAAATCAACGTGGAGGATATTGGAAAGGAAAATCAGCATGACTCAGGGATTTACGGGGTCTTACACCAAGGGAAAGGAAAAGCCAGAGATTCAGTCATTGCTTTGTAAACAAACATTTGTTCCACATACACTCTGTGTAAGGCACTGGTGCTGGGCCCTGGGAACATGGAGATGAATAAGATATAATTTCCTCAAATCGAGATACTCACAGTTGGCAATCAGGAAATTCTTATGTAACTCTTACTTATAAGCCAAGTACTTTTTTGTTTAAAGCGCTTTATATACATTAACTGGACAATAACTTTATGAGGCAGATACTATTATCATTCCCATTTTATAGGTGAGTTTTACAGAAATTAAGCCAAGGAGAGATTAAATAACTTGCCTAAGTTCACACCGGTAAGTGTCAGAACTGGGATTTGGTTGCTTTTTCCTAACTACTATGCCATATTGCTTCTTTGATTTTTGCAAAGTGGCATTATAATAGGTAGTTCAGAATGCCTGGTCCAGAAGCAGTCCAGAAAAGAAAGTGGCCATCTATCCAGAAGGGAGAGTCAAGGAAGGGGACGCGACAGTGTCACATGGAAAGAGTGATAGGGAAAACATTCTAGGTGATAGCACTTCAAGGCAAGAAAGTATGAAACAACATGATGTTTTGGGAGATCTACAATCCATTTAGAATTCCTGGAGAATTCCTGGAGGGAGAAGACAACAGATAAAGCTACTGGTAAGGTCAGCAGAAGAGGTTTGTCTACCACTCTAAGGCACTGAGACCTAATTCCAAAGGTTATCACGAATACAGGCATATCATAAGCAGTAGGGGTGTGGTGAAGTGGGATATGATCCAAAATCAGACTTGCTGATTAGAAATACCACCTTAGCAGTAGTGAGGAAGGATAGGTTTAGAGCGTGAGCTGGAAATAGACAGATTAGGAGGTGACTGCAATCAGCCAGGCAGGAGATTATGAGGGACCCATTTAAGGCATTAGTAGCGGACACAGAAAGAAGAATTTAAGAGCACTGCAGAACTTGGAGAGGCACTAGATGTTGGGAACAGAAAGGAAGCAAGCTAAGGATCTCTCCAAGGTTCTTGACTTATAAAAGCAGGCCACAAAAAGATGGGTGGGACAACAGAGATGACAAACAGTAAGTTATTTTTGGAACATGTTTCATTAGTGATGGGCTGACTTCCTGGGTAAAATGTCCCATACTTGACAATGTGGGGTCTTTACTTACTAAGAAGTTTGAAGCTCACAAGTGTTAGTGGAAGTCATGGATGTGAATGAAGACATGGAGGGAGAGGACAAATCCGAGAACTAATGGAGGGACTGAGCACAGAACCTTGAGGGATCAGTCACAGCAGGGGTGGGAAGAAGAGGAGCCGGAAGAGAAGAGCAGAGATGACATGACCATAGAGGCAGGAAGACACTCATCTGGAGCCACATCACAGAAACAAAGATGCCACACCTTTCCTGGACTGTCATCTGGGAAATTCCTACTCATTTGTTCTTCAAAGTTCAACTCAAGCACTTCCTTCTCTGGGAAGCGTTCCTTGACTGCCCCCTTCCATGTAAATCCTGTTTCCCTTTGCTGCCAACTGCTACTTGTGTACAACTTGAACTTTAAAGAAAGTACCCCTTCATATCCTTCTGTCTGAACACCTGTCTTAACGCTTGGCTGTAAGCACCTTGGGGGTCCCATACCACGTTGCTGACCAGAAGGCTTGGCCTATAGAAGATGCCTAATACATATTTGCTGAGTGAAGCACTGTAGGAAACATTGAGTATCATTAAGACTTCCACAGAAGAGTCACTGTAAAATCTGTGCCAACTGTTGACGCTTCTAGAACACAGACTTACTTTCAGTTTTCCAAATAACCTATGTTGATCTTAATGAAAGCCTTCCTATTAATTACTTTCTGAAGTCCTAATCTTATTTCAGAGGCCAATTACATCTTCTATGAGTATATTTTCACCACCAACCTAGAGATCAAACCACCAACAAAGCCCGAGTCCTGAGTTAATCATCCTTCTATACAAACTGTCTTATGCATATTTTTCTTATTGCACAGACTAAACATGTTATAATGATGGGCTCATCTCTGTGTCTTACATCAGGATGATGAGACTATGAGCTTTTCGATTGAAAGACCAATGTCTTGAAGATCTGTGGCTCCAGCAGTTATCACAGCAGACAAGCATTTGGTAAGACCTTGGGATAGGGAAGAGGAATTAGATGGTGCCTTGATTTCTGGCCATCAAACAGCCACCGTCAGAGGGCACTGGCAGCTCTGTCAGGCTGAGATTGCTTGAGGTGTTCCTGCAGTCTGAATCATAGGCTGTTTGCGATTGAACTGTAACTCCAACCCGGACTTCTGCATTTTTCCCAGGCAGCAGGATAGGGGGTGTATGCTCTTACTTCTGGATCAGCTTGTCTGCTCTGATTGCCTTACTGGATTTTAAACTACTCTCTCTGTCTCCATGCTAACTTACAGCCTGTTCTCCTTACCACATCAGAGGTGTGTCTAAGAAACAGTTCTGCTCAAAGCATGTTATACAAGGTTTTTCACAATTGCCTCAACCTGCCTTTACAGTTGTATATCTGCCACCCGTCCTGGTTCACCACCACCCTGTCAATACAAAACTCTCTGCTGTTTCCTGAATAGACCACAGACGCCCCCACACTAGTGCTCTTAGCTCGGGCTGTTTCCTCTTCTGCAAATTCCCTTCTCCACCTCTAAGAGTTCTAACTTGTCATGCAAGGCTCTTGTATTATTTACTTGATAAAGAGTTCTCTAATCATCCAGGTAGAGTTTTTTCTCTCTGCTCTGTGTTGCAGGCTTTTAAGAATGTACCTCTATTATGGCTTATCACACTATTCATATTTTTTTTTTTTACTTATTCCTCTTCCATAGTTTAATATTCTTCGAGGGCAAGTATCAAAATCTTCAAGGAAATCTACAGGCTGATTACTTGCAATTAAAAATGTCTGGGCCAGGCGTGGTGTGGCTCATACATGTAATCCCAGCATGTTGGGAGGCCGAGGGGGCAGATCACTTGAGGTCAGGAGTTTGAGACCAGCCTGGCCAACATGATGACGCCCCATCTCTACTAAAACTACAAAAACAAATTAGCCAGATGTGGTGGCAGGTGCCTGTAGTCCCAGCTACTTGGGAGGCTGAGGTGGGAGAATCCTCGAACCTGGGAGGTAGAGGTTGCAGTGCCGAGATGGTGCCATTGCACTCCAGCCTGGGTGACAGAGTAAGACTTTGTCAAAAAAAAAAAAAAAGTCTGGAAAGATAAAGGTCCTGACATAGTCACTAAATATGCCCATGAGGCCAGGCTAGATCTTAAGGAAGCTCTCCTACTTGGAGTGGCAAGACAGAAACTTGCAGGTACATTATTTACAGATTAATAAAATCCTTCAGTGGCTCAAATTTATCTCTGCTTAGATTGCAAACAGACAGCATTTGATTCACAGTCCTGTCTTCCTCATCCACAAAATACATTACTAAAAATCATGAGAGGCAGGGGTCTGTAGGCCCTCTAGATTAATTTTATTTGCTGTTTTTGGCCTATAAGATAAAAGTCAGACTCCTAAGCAAAACATCCAGGGTTATTATACCTTAGATATACCATGCTGTTGTATATCCCAGGCTTTTACAAACACCGTTCCCACTGCCTCCAATCTGTGTACCTTTACCCAGTCCCGTTTTTCCCAGCAGCCATTTAGTTCATCTAGTATACTCCTATGTCACCTTTACAGTTTCACTCGAACCTCACCTCTGTGATGCCCACCCTCACTTTCATAAGAAGACTTGGGCTTTTCCTCTCTATGCTCATGGTGTTTCTGAGCACTTCTGAGACTTATAGTTATAAATCACTATAATTGTCTGTTTCCTTACTGTTTTCCCTTTGAGACTGTAGTTGTTGATTGTAGGTTCTGTATCTTATCTCCATAGCTTTAGAATATGTCTGTTTATTATTTACAAGCTCACATATTGTAAATAATAAATAAATAAATGTTTTATTCCTTCATTCAACAAGTACTGTTTACCAAAATATTCATCCATGGGTTTGGTTGGTTTAACTTCTAGTAGCTGAGTTCCCCCGGAGGTGGGCACAAAGTAATGTACAAATAGAACATAGAAATCCAAACAGATGTCATTAGGGAAGCTTGTATGCAGGTAGAAAGATCACAGCCACTAAGATTGTGCTCTTGATAATAATGCCTCATCTCCAGAGAGGCAGGACAGTCTGAGTCAAAGGAAACTCTTCCTAGGAAGGGTCCAGAAAATCATGAAGACTTCTAGAACAAGAATGAAAATGGAAGTCAAAATAAAAATGGAAGTCCTATTCTACAAAATGGAACATTAGTGGAAACTCATGCATGTGTTTCAATCATCATCAGAAGAATGAACTTCAAAAGTTCATAAATCTTGAATTATAACTGCTCTGTAACCATACAGGAAAGATAAAATACCATGTCATAGTGGGAGGTTGTTGGAGCCACAGGAAGTGGCTCAGTAGATTGGGTGGTAGATAAGACTGAATGTAAGAAGTCTGTAAGAAGCTGGGCATATTAGGCCATTCATGCTTCCCAGAAGCCAGTTCCCCATAAGCCAAGCAGATGCCAGTGCCATGTTTTAAAGCCTGCTAAACCATGAACCAATTAAATCTCCTTTTCGTTTTTTTTTTTTTTAATAAATGAGCCAGTCTCACAGATTAAAGCCTGAAGTACATTCCAGTGCCATGCTTGTACATTCTTTACTCATAATGGAAGGTAAAACAGAAGGCACTTCATAGGGTGAAAGCAAGAGCAAGATAGAGCATATGAGTGTCGGGGCAGGGGTGGTGTCACACTTTACAACAGCAAAATTTTGCCAGATCTCACTCACTATCATGAGAACTGCACCAAGCCCTGGGGATCTGCCTGCATGCATGACCCAAACACCTCCCATCAGGCCCCATCTCCAACATTGGGGATTACAATTCAACGTGAGATTTGGGCATGGACAAATACTCAAACTATATCATTCCACTCCTCCACCCCTCAAATCTCACATCCTTCTCATGCTGTGAAATACAATCATGCTTTCTCTATAGTACCCCCAAATCTTAACTTGCCCTGGCATTAATTCAAAAGTTCCAAATCTAAAGTCTAAGTCCAAAGTTTCATCTGGAGATAAGTTCCTTCCACCTATAAGCCTATAAAGTCAAAACTATTTATTTATTTCCAAGATACAATGTGAGTACAAGCATTGGGTAAACAGTCCCATTCCAAAAGGGGAAAATTGGCCAAAAGAAAAAGGCTACAGGCTCTTCTACGCAAGTTTGAAAACCAGCAGGGCAATCAATAAACCTTATAGCTCCAAAATAGTCTCCTTTGACTCCATACCCCACATTCTGGACACAGTGGTGCAAGGTGTGGGCTCCCAAGGCCTTTGGCAGCTCTAGTCTGTAGCTTTGCAGGGTTTGGTCCCTGTGGCTGCTCTCATGGGTTGGAGTTGCATGTCTGTGGCTCTTCTACACTGAGGGTGCAAACTGCCAGTGGTTCCACCATTCTTCGGTCTGGAGGATGGTGGCCCTCTTCCCACAGTTGCACTAGGCAGTGTCCTAGTGGGGATTCTGTGTAGGGACTCCAATGCCACATTTCTTCTCTGCACTACCCTAATAGAGGTTCTCTGTGAGGGCTTGCCCTGATAAGCAGCTTGGACACTCAGGTTCTTCCATATGTTCCCTGAAATCTAGGTGGAAGGTACCAAGCCTCCACCACGCTTGCACTCTATATACCTGAAGGCTTAACACCATGCGGAAGCCATCAATACTTATGGCTTGCACCCTCTGGAGCTGCTTTCTGAGCTACTCCTGGGCCCCTTGGAGCTATGGCTAGTGCTGGAGCAGCCAGGATGCAAAGAGCATTATCCTGAGGTTGTGCAGGGCAGCAGAGCCCTGGGCCTGGCCCACGAAATCATTCTTCCTTCCTAGGTATTTGATCCTGTGATGGGCTGTCTCAAAAGTCTCTGAAATGCTTTTAAAATTGTTTTCCTATTGTCTTGGCTATTAGCACTTGGCTCCCTTTTATTTATGCAAATTTCTCTAGCAAGTGGTTTCTCTGCAGCCTACTTGGATTTCTCTCCAGAAAAATGCTTTTTCTTTCCCTGCCACATGGCCAGGCTAAGAAACTTTCTAAACATTTATGCTCTGCTTTCCTTTTAAATATAAATTCAATTTTAAGTCATTTCTTTGCTCTGGTATCTGAACGTAGGCTGTTAGAAGCACTCAGACCACATCTTGAACACTTTGCTGCTTAGAAATGTCTTCCTTCCTTCAATCTAGATACCTTAGGTTGTCACTCTCAAGTCCAAACTTCTACAGATTCCTAAGGCATGGATACAATACAGCCAAATTCTTTGCTAAGGAATAAAAGGGTGACCTTTGCTCCGGTTCCCAATAATTCTTCATTTCAGTCTGAAACCTTCTCAGCCTGGATTTTATTGTCCATATCACTATTGGCATTTTGGTCACAACCATTTAATGGGTTTCTGAAAATTTGCAAAGTTTACCTCATCTTCCTGTCTTCTGAGATGTCCAAACTCTTCTAACATCTTCCTGTCACCTAGTTCCAAGGCTGCTGCCACATTTTTGGGTATCTATCTTTATAGCAATGCCTCACTTCTAAATATCAATTTTCTGTATTAGGCCATTGTTGCATTACTCTAAAGAAATACCTGAGACTGGGTAATTTATTTTTAAAAAAGGTTTAGTTGGTCCACGGTTCTGCAGGTCATACAAGCATGGTTCTGGTATCTGTTTGGGTTCTGGGGAGACATTAGGGAGGTTTTACTTATGGTGGAAGATGAAGTGGGAGGAGGCACTTTGCATAACGAAAGTAGGAGCAAAAGAGACAGTAGGGGGTGGATAGGTGCCCCACTTTACAACAACCAGATCTCATGAGAACTTGCTCACCGTCATGAGGACAGCACCAAGCCATGATGGATCTGTCTGGATGAACCAAACACCTCCCACCGGGCCCCATCTCCAACATTGGAGATTGCAATTCAACATGAGATTTGGGCAGGGACAAATATCCAAACTATATAACTGGAGAAGCCTCTGTCAGAGTTTTGAGATAGGGCTGACAGCAGAGACTATGTCCGTGTCGGTATCCCTGGCATTGAGTTCATAACAAATGCTCAAGACATGCTTGTTGAATGGTTAAGTCATGATTTTTTTGCCATGGGCACCTTGGTGAGAGAACTGAAACCAATGATTAGTCCCAAATCATTTGAGAAAGGTAGAGGAAAGCAAGAATGAGGAGAGCCTGAAACCACACTAAGAATTTTAATGTGAATGCAAACCTGATTACCTAATGAGCTAGAGGCATATATTAGATGCAAAAATATCAACCTTCTTCTATCCTGAGCTGAACTTGCAAATTTTTTTAATCTTAGGACTTTTATAACCTGAAATGGGTACAACTATTAAATCCATATCTAGGTATATTCAATTTTCAAGGTGCTATTTTAGCTTACCAAAAGTTAACGTATGCCCTCCCCTCCCACATTCCATTTGAGAAGTACATCTGTCAGGTTAAGATACTTTCATCAAGGTCACTAGACTGCTTGTCAAAAGCCTTTTAAAGTCAGTCACTCCAAGAATTATAAATAGCTTTGGCCTCAAACATGATTGTGTTGAGGGAAAGGAGGGAAAAAAAGGAAAAGAAAGGTGACAGTTTGACAGTTGCCTTTTTTTTTTTTTTTTTTTTTTTGAGACGGAGTCTCACTCTGTTGCCCAGGCTGGAGTGCAGTGGCCGGATCTCAGCTCACTGCAAGCTCGGTCTCCCGGGTTTACTCCATTCTCCTGCCTCAGCCTCCCGAGTAGCTGGGACTACAGGTGCCCGACACCTCGCCCGGCTAGTTTTTTTGTATTTTTTAGTAGAGACGGGGTTTCACTGTGTTAGCCAGGATGTCTCGATCTCCTGACCTCGTGATCCGCCCGTCTTGGCCTCCCAAAGTTCTGGGATTACAGGCTTGAGCCACCGCGCCCGGCCGACAATTGACTTTTTAAAAGCCATTGCCATATTACAGGTTTGAATTGCTTTTTAAATTTTTCTTTCCCGTAAGTTTGAGGTTTATTGGACACGTTGATCTGAATGGGCATGGCCCCATGTTGAGGAAGTTGTGGGAGATGGTTGGTGTTTTTCTTGGTTGTATGTTCATATTGTTCTTCCTGTAATGGTTAGGGGTATTTCTCTTGAAGAACTATTAATAGTCTCTATTTTTAAATCTTGTAAACAGTTGTACATAAATGATGGTGTTTCCCTCTGTAATAATTACGTATAAGCTTTGTGTTAAAATTTCACTTGACTTCTTAGTAGAGTGAGACATTTTTTAAACCGAATAAAAATAACAACCAACACTGAACACTGACTAAGTTCCAGGTACTGGACTAAGCACTGAGCATACACCTATTGCTTGCTGCTTATAATAACAAATGAATAAAATTCTACCTTTGGTCTCCATTTACAGATGACAGAAGTAAGACTTGGAGAAATTAAGTAAGATGACCAAAAGTTAACTCAGACCTCATTGTATTTGATGCCAAAGTTTGTGCAGCATATGTGGCATCTAGATCACAAACTCAAGTATATATGAAATAGCTCATTTTTAATAAAATTAACTAAAATGGATCTCATAGTCTATTTTGCTAAAGTCGTGGAGATTTCAACTGAAGTCACTACTGGAACTTGCCACACCATAGAGTTGTGCTGAATTCATAAAGTTAGTTATAGAAAGTGCCACATCATCTGAGATGTAGTCATTGGTCCTTGGTCCACCAGGTACCATTGAGAATCTGTTCCAGACTGTGTGATCCTTTCCACTACCACATACCACCTCCCTGGGGTGGTATTCTGCTACTGAGAAATGCCTGGGCCCTTGACTTTGCCCCTCTTTTTGGTTCAGGAGACATAGCTCCCTCTTCCCAAGCTTCTGAAAGTATTCTCTCTGTCCTGCATCCTCAGGATAATAGTAGCATAGCTTCTTCAAGAAGTTCTCATATGACAACAACAACAAAAATCTCTTTTAAGTATCGTTTGGTTTTCCACTCTAAAAATCCTAGAGGCCGAGCAGTTCTAAAATTCCAGTTGTGAGATAGGAAAATAAAGGAAGAATTAATAAGCTAATATTCCACAAATTATTCTGCTATGTGCCTTCTTTCTTTAGGTTTACCAGATAGTTTGGTCTGAATGGGGAGGGTCCATTGACGGAGCATAATGAGCTTTGATTATTATGTCTTTTCCTTGCAAATCTATTTTCTAGTACCCACTGCCAGAAATGGTTATTTCTTATAAACCATGGTTTATTTTTATTTCATGGACATGGTGAGTCATATAACAGACTACATTTCCCTTTCTGTAGGTTTTTTGGAGATATTTTGGTCAGATATGTGTCTGTGTACTCTGATATTCTTACAACCTACTTTCTAGACTAAATTGTATAAAGAGAGATTTGTATTATTTTACTTTAATTTTCATAGTTTTTTTGGGAACAGGTGGTGTTCGGTTACATGCATAAGTTCTTTTGTGGTGATTTGTGAGGTTTTGATTTGGTGCTTTTTTTTTTTTTTTTGAGATAGAGTCTCTCCCTGTCATCCAGGCTGGAGGGCAATGGCACTATCTTGGCTCACTGCAACCTCCGCCTCCTGAGTTCAAGAGATTCTCTTGCCTCAGCCTCCTGAGTAGCTGGGATTACAGGCACGTGCCACCACACACGGCTAATTTTTTGTATCTTTAGTAGAGACAGGGTTTCACCATATTGGCCAGGCTGGGGTTTTGGTGCTTTTAAAATACAACCTATTATTATATATGTCAGGACCTGGGAGGGGAGATACCTAATGAAAGTGGTCTCTTGTTTGGTCTCTTCTTAAAATTTTAACTTTTCTCTTTTGAAAACATCTAGTTTCCAGATTTTTATGTTTCCTAAAGAAATATGGCATTACTACTAATAATAGTACTTGTTTTCGACCTGATGTTACAAATACGAAAACAAAACAAAACAAAACAAAAAAACACACAAAAAACCGTTGTGTCTCTTCAATTTGTTTTTCTTCGATGGAATTTGGGGAAGAAGGTTGCAGGTCAGACCGAGGAAGTGGAGCTGGGGCCAAACTGTAGCAAGCAGAGCTCAGTGCGGATCTGCATGTACTCACACTTCCTCAGCCCCTAGGCAGCACGGCAGACCTGAGCTTCCCCACCCTTCAGGACTGGAGAGAATTGAATTTATTTCTATTTAAGTTCCAGTAGGTTGCCATGCTCTCTGTGGGCACTCAATAAATATTGACTCAATTGCGTGTTGCCATGGGTTATCTTCCTTTCTCTCTTTTCCCTCCCTAGCTCCTCTGGCTGGTTCTTTGGGTTTTTAAAAATTATTTATATTTTTTCAGTGTTTCATTTGTTTTTATGTCATTGGTTTTCAGTGTTGGGCCTCTCTGTGTTCTAAATATTACTTCTTTGTGTTTGTTTTCTCTGTCTGGGTCTTGCCTCACAACTTGTCTCTGAATCTGTCCTTCTTTTTTTCTTTCTTTGAGACTCTCTTTGTTTCTATATTCCTCCTTTCTATCTCTTTATGTCTCCCCCCTGTCTCTGTCTCTCTCCCCCTCTCTGACACTTCCCCATACCCCTTTCTATACTTCTGCTTGTTCCCTTCCAGAGCTGTCATCAAATCACTGCATTTTTCCAGGAGAAATTGAACACACTAAAAGATTTGTATAAGTGCTCAGAATAATTCATTTTATGTTTTTCTTTTTCTTTGAAACAGCAGTTTCAGTCTGCAAATATAGGAACTTGGGAAAAGTGGATCAGTATCTCTGCTGACCATAATACATTTTAAATCATACAGAGTGATTGAATCAGCTCTCCTTTGGGTTTTCTATTTGCCTTCTGCCCAGACAGGATTGCATTCCTCTGCACATTCTGACACAAATGCAGTGACATTTCACCAGGCAACTATTAGCCTAGAGGGAATATTCAGCTTCTCCCTTTCCCTAGTGTTTTAAACCTCATTCCAATAATTTGGCCTAAGATGTTGGCACAGAAATACTGCTTGCAAAAAGTCCTTGGAGACTGATGCTGACTTTCTGCCTTCTATGTCTCAATTTTAAGGACTGAAATGAGACATCGGTTTGCAATTGTTTTCCTTCAGCCACTTTCTGGTTAAGATCTGAAGGGTGTGATCAATATCCCTGGGGTTTGATAGATTACTCTCCTGCTGTTGACATTCAAATTCTCTAAACATCCTTTGTGCCTAGAAAGGTAACAAACTAATCAGTACTTAGGAAAGTGTATGGATGACTGAACTTTTAAAGTGGCATGGGTAGACTGTAAAAAAGGCCTGTGTCCTTGTTTTAGGAGAAGAATACAATTTCTTTTTTCTTCTTCTTTTTATTTTTTAATTTTATTTTAGGTTTAGAGGTACATATGCAGGTTTGTTATACGGGTAAATTGCACATCACAGAGGTTTGGTGTACAGTTTATTTCTTCATCCAGATAGTCAGCAGAGTACCTGATAGGGAATTTTTTAAATCTCTCCTTCCTCCCACCCTCCAACCTCAAGTAGGACACAGTGCCTGTCGTTCTTTTCTTTATGGTCATGTGTACTCAATGTTTAGCTCTCACTTATAAGTTAGAATGTGGCATTCGGGTTTCTTTTTCTGCATTAATTTGCTTAGGATTATGGCCTCCAGCTTTATCCATATTGCTGTAAAGGACATGATCTAGTTCTTTTTATGGCTATGTAGTATTCCATGTTGTATATCCATCCATGGGCATTTAGGTCGATTCCATGTCTTTGCTACTGTATATAGTGCTACAAGAGATATAAGCACCCATGAGTCTTTATGGTAGAATGATTTATATTCCTTTGGACACATACGCAGTAATGGGATTGTTGGGTTGAATGATAATTCTGTTTTAAGTTCTTTGGGGAATCATTGCAGTGCTTTCCACAATGGCTGAACTAATTTACATTCCCACCAGGAGTGTATCAACTTTTTCTCTACAACCTTGCCAGCATCTGTTGTTTTTTGACATTTTAATAATAGCCATTCTGACTGTTATACATGGTATTTCACTGTGGTTTTGATTTGCATTTCTCTGCTACTTAGTGATGTTGAGCATTTTATAATATGCTTGTTGGCCATGTGTATGTCTTCTTTTGAAAAGAGTCTGCTCATGTCCTTTGCCTGCTTTTTAATGGGGTTGTTTGTTTTTTGCTTATTAATGTGTTTAAGTTCCCTATAGATTCTAGATATTAGACCTTTGTTAGATGTGTAGTTTGCAAACATTTTCTTCTATTTTCTATGTTGTCTGTTTAGTCAATTGATAGTTTCTTTTGCTGTGAGAAGCTATCAATTGAGTAAACAGATAAACTAGAGAATGGGAGAAAATATTTGCCCAGTTTTGTTTTTGCTGCAATTGTTTTTGGTGTCTTCATAAACTGTTTGCCAGACCCTATGTCCAGAATGGTGTTTCCTAGGTTATCTTCCAGGGTTTTCATGTTGTGGGTTTTATATTTAAGCCTTTAATCCATCTTGAGTTGATTTTTGTGTATGATATAAAGATGGGGTCCACCTTCAATCATCTGCATATGGCTAGCAGGTTATCCCAGCACCATTTATTGAATAGGGAGTCCTTTCCCTATTATTTGTTTTTGTCAACTTTGTCAAAAGCAAGATGCCTGTAGGTCTGTGGCTTTAATTCCAGGCTTTCTATTCTGTTCCATTGGTCTATGTGTCTGTTTTTTTATCAGCACCCTGCCCTTTTGGTTACTGGAACCTTGTAGCATAGTTTAAAGTCAGTTAATGTGATGCCTCCAGCTTTGTACTTTTTGCTTAGGATGGCCTTGGCCATTCAAGCTCTTTTTTGGTTCCGTATGAATTTTGAAACAATTTTTTCCAATACTGTGAATAATTTCATTGGTAGTTTGATAGAAATTGCACTGAATCTGTAAGGTGCTTTGGGAAGTGTGGTCATTTTAACAATATTGAAAACAAAACAAAAAAACAAAACAATATGTTTTTCCATTTGTTTGTGTCTTCTCTGATTTCTTTGAGCAGTATTTTGTAATTCTCATTATGGAGATCTTTCACTCCCTGGGTAGCTGTGTTCCTAGATATATTATTCTTTTTGTGGTGGTGTGAATGGGATTGCATTCTTGATTTGGCTCTCAGCTAGGATGTTGTTGGTGTACAGAAATGCTACTGGTTTCTGTACATTGATTTTGTATCTTGAAACTTTGCTGAAGTTGTTTATCAGATTTAAGAGCTCTTGGGCAGAGACTATGGGTTTTTTAGGTATAGAATCATATCATCTACAAACAGATATAGTTTGACTTCTTCTCTTCCTATTTGGATGCCTTATGTTTCTTTATCTTGACTGATTGCTCTGTCTAGGACTTCCAGTGCTATCTTAAATAGGGGTGGTGAGAGTAGATATCTTTGTCTTGTTCCAGTTCTTAAGGGAAATGTTTCCAGCTTTTGCCCATTGAATATGGTGTTGGCTATGCGTTTGTCATAGATGGTTCTTATTATTTTGAAATATGTTCCTCCAATGCCAAGTTTGTTGAGGGTTTTTAGCATGAAGGGATGCTGACTTTTATGGAGAGCTTTTTCGTACCTATTAAGATGATCATGTTGTTTTTGGTTTTAGCTCTTTTTATGTGATAAATCACTTTTTAAAATTTGTGTATGTTTAACTAACCTTGCATCCCAGGGATAAAGTCTACTACATCATGGTGGATTAAGCTTTGTTGTGCTGCTGGATTTGGTTTGCTAGTATTTCATTGAAGATGTTTGTATCTATGTTCATCAAGGACACTGGCCTGAAGTTTTCTTTTTTTGTTGTGTGTCTGCCAGGTTTTGGTATTAGGATCATGTTGGCCTCGTAGGGTGAGTTAGGGAGGAGTCCCTCCCCTCAGTTTTTTGGAATAGTTCTATAGAATTGGTACTAGTTCTTCATTACAAACCTATGGAACTCATAGGTTTGGTAAGTCTGGTAGTATTTGGCTGTGAATCCATCTGGTTCTGGGCTTCTTCCTGTTGGTAGGCTTTTTATTACTGATTCAATTTCCAAACATGTTATTGGTCTGTTCAGGGATTCAGTTTCTTCCTGGTTCAATCTTGGAAGGTTATATGTTTCCAGGAATTCGTACATTTCTTCTAGATTTTCTCATTTGTATGCATAGAGGTGTTCCTAGTAATCTTTGAGGTGTTTTTGTGTTTCCATGGGATCGGTGGTAAAGTACCCCTGGTCATTTCTGATTATGTTTATTTGAATCTTCTTTCCTTTTTTCTTTATTAGTCTAGCTCATGGTCTATCTTAATGATTTTTTCAAAAGACCAACTCCTGGAGTCATTGATCTTTTGTGTATTTTATTTTGCATCTCAATTTCCTTTTATTTTGCTCTAATTTTGGTTATTTCTTGCCCTTTGCTGGATTTGGGATTGGTTTGCTCTTGTTTCTCTAATTGTGACGGTAGTTATTAATTTGAGATCTTTGTAACATTTTTATATGAGTGTTTAATGCCATAAACTTCCCCCTTAATACTTCCTTAGTTATGTATTTTGTTTCTTTGTTCTTATTACTTTCAAACAATTTCTTCATCTCTACTTTCCTTTCATTATTTACACAAAAGTCATTCAGAAGCAGGTTTAATTTCCATACAATTGTATTGTTTTGAGTGATTTTCTTAGTATTGATTTCTATTTTTATTGTCCATGAGTGTGGTTGGTATGATTTCTGTTTGTTTTTTAGTTTGTTGAGAATTGCTTTATGTCCTACTGAGTGGTTGATTTTAGAGTATGTGCTATGTGCAGATAGGAAGAATGTATATTCTGTTTTGGGGTAGAGTGTTCTGTAGATGTCTGTTCAGTCCATTTGGTCAAATGTTGCGTCCACATCTTGAATATCTTGGTTAGTATTTTTGCCTCAATGATATAGTTAATATAGTCATGGGGTGTTAAAATTTCCTAGTATTGTTGTGTGGTTATCTAAAGCTCTTCATAGGTCTGTAAGTACTTGCTTTATGAATTTGGGTGCACCTGTGTTGGGTGGATATATATGTAGGATCGTAAGATCTTCTTGTTAGATTGAACACTTTATAATTATGTAATGCCCTTCTGTCCTTCTTTTTTTGTTTTGTTTTGTTTTGAGACAGACTCTGTCACCTAGGCTGGAGTGCAGTGGCATGATCTCAGCTCACTGCAACCTCTGCCTCCCAGGTTCAAGCTATTCTTATGCCTCAGTTTCCTAAGTAGCTGGGATTACAAGTGTAAGCCACAGCACCTGGCTAAATTTTGTATTTTTAGTACAGATGGAGTTTTACCATGTTGGCTAGGCTGGTGTCGAACTCCCAAACTCTAATGATCCTCCCACCTTGGCCTCCTAAAGTGCTGGGATTATAGGGGTGAGACACCATGTCTAGCCTCCCTCTTTGTTTTTTGATCATTATTGGTTTAATGTCTCTTTTGTCTGAAATTAAAATAGTTATCCCTGCTATTTTCTGTTTTCCATTTGCTTGGTAAATTATTCTCTGTTCCTGTACTTTGAATCTATGGGTGTCATTGTCTGTGAGATGGATCTCTTGATGACAGCATACAGTTGGGTTTTGCTTTCTTATTTAACTTGCCACTCGGTGCCTTTTAATTGAGGTATTTATTCTGTTTGCATTTAAGGTTAATATTGATATGTGTGGCCAGGCGCAGTAGCTCACATTTGCAATCCCAGCACTTTGGGAGGCCGAATGGGCAGATCATGAGGTCAAGAAATCAAGACCATCCTGGCCAACATGGAGGAACCTTGTCTCTACTAAAAATACAAAAATTAGCTGGGTGTGGTGGTGCACACCTGTAGTCCTAGCTACTTGTGAGGCTAAGGTAAGAGAATACTTGAACCTGGGAGGCAGAAGTTGAAGTGAGCCAAGATTGCACTACTGCACTCTAGCCTGGCGACAGTGAGACTCCCTCTCAAAAAAAAAAAAAAAAAAAAAAAAATTGATATGTGTAGGTTTCATCCTGTAATCATATTGTTAGCTGGTTATTATGCAGACTTGATTGTGCGGTTGCTTTATAGTGTCAATGGCCTATATACTCAAGTGCGCTTTTGTGATGGCTGGTAACAGTCTTTCCTTTCCATATTCAGTACTCCCTTAGTGACAGTGCAAGGCAGTAACAAATTCCCTTAGCATTTGCTTGTCTGAAAATGATATTATTTCTCCTTTGCTTTTGAAACTTAGTTTGGCTAGATATGAAATTCTTGGTTGGAATTTCTTTTTTTTTTTTTTTAAGAATGCTGAGGTTGGGAGAGGTAGCTCACGCCTGTAACCCTAGCACTTTGGGAGGCCAAGGTGGGTGAATCACCTGAGGTCAAGAGTTCGAGACCAGCCTGGCCAACATGGTAAAACCCCATCTCTACTAAAAATAAAAAAATTAGCCAGGCATGCTGCTGGGCACCTGTAATCCCAGCTATTCAGGAGGCTGAGGCAGGAGAATCTTTTGAACCCAGGAGGTGGAGGTTGCAGAGAGCTGAGATCGCGCCACTTCACTCCAGCCTGAGTGAAAGAGCAAGACTCTGTCAAAAAAAAATTTCTGAATATAGACCCCCAAGTAGAGTTTCTGCTGAAAGTTCCACTGTTAGCTTGATGGGATTCCCTTTGTAGGTGACCTGCCCCTTCTCTCTAGCTGCCTTTAACATTTTTTCCTTCATTTCAACGTTGGAGAATCTGATGACTATGTGTCTTGGGGATGGTTGTCTTGTACAGTGTCTTGCAGGGGTTCTCTGCATTTACTGGATTTAAATGTTGGCCTCTCTAGTGAGACTGGGAAAAATTTTATGGATGATAACCTCAAATATGTTTTCCAAGTTGCTTGCTTTCTCTCCCTTTCCTTGGGATGCCAATGAATTACAGATTTAATCTCTTGGTGTCTTTACATAATCCCATATTTCGAAGAGATTTTATCCATTCTTTATGGTTTTTGCTTTATTTTTGTCTGATGGAGTTATTTCAGAGAAGCAATCTCTCAAGCTCTGAGATTCTTTTCTCAGCTTGGTTGATTCTGCTGTTAATACTTGTTGTATTATGAAATTCTTTTTTTTTTTTTTTTTTTTTGAGACGGAGTCTCGCTCTGTCGCCCAGGCTGGAGTGCAGTGGCCGGATCTCAGCTCACTGCACACTCCGCCTCCCGGGTTCCCACCATTCTCCTGCCTCAGCCTCCCGAGTAGCTGGGACTACAGGCGCCCGCCGCCTCGCCCGGCTAGTTTTTTGTATTTTTTTAGTAGAGACGGGGTTTCACCGTGTTAGCCAGGATGGTCTTGATCTCCTGACCTCGTGATCCACCCGCCTCGGCCTCCCAAAGTGCTGGGATTACAGGCTTGAGCCACCGCGCCCGGCCTGTATTATGAAATTCTTAAAGTGAGTTTTTCAACTCTTATTAGTTCAGTTTGGTTCTTTCTTAAAATGGCCATTTTATATTTCATCTCCTGTATTTTTTTTAATTTTCTTCAGATTTCATGGATTAGGATACAATTTTATTCTGAATATCAATGATCTTCATTTCTATCCATACCCTGAATGCTGGTTCTGACATTTCGGTCATTGCAGCCTGGTTAACCACCTTTGCTGGGGAACTAGTGTGGTCATTTGGAAGTAAGAAGACATTTTTGCCTTTTGTTGTTGTTGTTGTTGTTGTCAGGGTTCCTGCGCTGTTTTTTTCTCATTGATGTGGGCTGATGTTTCTTCAGTCTTTAAAGTTGCAGTCCTTTGGATGGGTTTTTTGCTTTTACCTTTTTTGGTGCCCTTGAGGGTTTGACTGTGGTTCTTGGTGAGATTAGACAACTGGCTTCAATTATAGTCTGCTCCTAGGTCTTAGAAGAGACCCCTCCAATTACTGTCTCCATGACTGTGTTTCTTTCGTTGGGTGTTCTGGTCCACAGGACTTCCTCAGGCAGAGGATGCAGTTAACAGACAAGCCATTTCCTTGCTGGGTTGGCCCTAATATGTTGTTTGAGTGCTTCTTAGGGAAACACAAGGTTGCATCTGTCTACAGAGTTTAGGCAAAAGCAGAACCACTGAGCTGGAAGCTCTAGCAGGTGTGGCCCATCTTGCTATGAGAGGCAGGGGTAGGTGGGGTTGCCCACCCTGCCATCTGGGTGTTTCCAGGGCAACAGGAAGCTGCACCCTCAACAAATTTAGACTGAAGTGGAACCTCTGAATTGGAAACTCTGGCAAACATTATCCACTTGGCTTCCAGTGGTAGGGGTTCATAGGGTAACCTATCTTGCCATCTCAGTGTTTCTCAGGACAATGGAAGGCTTTGCCTACTAGCTGAGTTCAGGCAGAAGAGGGTTTTCTGGGCTTGAAGATCTAGCAGGCATTGCCCCCCTTGGCTACCACTGGCATGGGTGTGTGGTGTCACCCACCCTACTGTCTGGGTATTTCTCAGGACAACAGAATGCTGCACCCTTGGCTCAGTTTACACGGAAGTGGGACTGTTAGGCTGGAAGCTCTAGCAGGCTTTCTCCACCTGGTTCAGTGGTGGGAGAGGTGGGATTGCTTGTTCTGCTATCTGGGTGCTTCCTGGGACAGCAGGAGGCTATGGCTGCTGGCCAAGTTCAGGAAGAAGCAGCACCACTGGGCTGGAAGCTAGTACTGTCCAATGAGGTGAGGATAGATCAATCTTATTTCTCCCAGACACTGCAACTGTGGCCTCTATTGGAACTATGGTGCCAGTGCTGGTCTGCTTTGGGGCCAAAGGCTTGTAGAGGCCCTCTTGGACTCAAGAGTTGCCTCCGCAAAATGACCAGGTGGCTGTCTACCTCATTTTATTATCACAGATGGAAGTGTGGGGGGCCAGAGGGATTCTCCCATTCCCAGACTTGCACTGGTCCCTGTGGAGAGTGCGAATCTTCTAGGGGGCTCTCACTCACTCACCCTCTGCTATGTGGGAGAGGTTCTGCTGGTTTCACACTAAGCCAAGATAGGCTGATGTCCAGCTTTGCTTTTCTCTGCTATGTGTCCCCTGCTGCCTTGATGGATCCCAACATGGTTTCTCAGACGTTTCGACTGCAGGGTCAGTGTTCACTAGCCCTTTTGTTTCCTCTCTGAGAGCAGCACACCTGAGTGGCTTCTAGTCTATCATCTTGGACTCTCTAATCTCTTTTTCTTTGAGTTCTCATTATTGAGGGCCTTACATGTTCCAACCACTTTATGCAAAATATCTCAACCCTTCCAGCAACCCTAAAAGTTAACATGATGATACCCATTTTGTAGATGAGGAAACTGAAGCTAAGAGAAGTTAAGTAACTTGACAAAGGTCATACAAAATAGCACAGTTGAAATTTGTTGAACGTGAGTATTTTTATGTTCCTGAGGGTAGTTTTTATGCCTAGAAAAAACCTATTTAACATAACTTTGGTGCAAAATTAGTGTTCAATTTATTTAAACTCTTGTTCTTAAGGTTTTATGTTAGTTTATAAATCTTATTCATACATTCATAAATATAGCAAATTTTATAATTACTTTGAAGGAAGATTTCACTACTTAATTAAATTCCTTAAATATTTAAGCACGTTTATTAGTGAAATATATTTCTATTTTCTTTTTAAGTATACCGTTAGGCAACTTAAGAAACTTCCCAAGAACTTAAGTCACTTTTATGAGCCTAATAAATTAAATTTATAGATATGATGAACCTGAAGTTCTCTTAAATGTTCCAAGTAAGATTTTAATCTGAAATTACAAGCCTAAAGCAATTACTCACTCATTTTAGCTTGGAATTACAATGTTGACCTGTTATTATAAAAAGTCCAATTTTCTTAAATAATACTAGTAACTAAATTTCTAATAGGCATATATTTCTAAATAAAAACATTTTAGAGTTGTGACTTTGACATTTTCATGCTCTATAATACTAAATGTTGCCATCATTAAAAGATCAGAACATGGCCAGGCACGTTGGCTCATACCTGTAATCCTAGCACTTTGGGAGGCCAAGGTTGGTGGGTTACTTGAGGTCAGGTGTTCAAGACCAGCCTGGAAAACATGGTGAAACCTTGTCTCTACTAAAAATGCAAAAATTAGCCAGGCATTTTGGTGCATGCCTGCAATTCTAGCTACTTGGGAGGCTGAAGCAGGAGAATCACTTGAACCCAGGAGGTGAAGGTTGCGGTGAACAGAAATTGCTCCACTGCATTCCAGCCTGGGTGACAGAGCAAGACTCCATTTCAAAAAAAAAAGAAAAAACAAAAGGATTAGAACACAATTATATCATCCCCAGTAATTTTACCATCCTAAGTAATTTTGAGACACTTATGTGTAATGCTATTGTTTGGGACACCCTGATTCTTATTTATCTGTCTCAGTGCCCTCTGAATTAGACAAAATTCTGATAGCCTCCAAGATATCCACCCCCTGGTATACACGTGCTGTATAAATCATCTCCCCTGGAGTGTGATCAGAAGCTGGGAATATCATGGGTTATAACTCCCATGATTATGTTACATCATATTGCCAAAGGTATTTTCCAGATGCAATCAAGTCTGCTAGTCAATTGATTTTGAGTTAATTAAAAAGGAAACGTTCCTGGGAGGGTTTGACTTAATCTGGCAAAACCTTAAAAGAGACAAAAGAGACAAGCAGGAGCAACAGCAGCAGCAGCATCACCACTTTCCTGCTGACCTTAGAAGATGATCTCAAGCCTCAGTTGAGACCACAGCCCTGGCTGACACTCAGCCTAGTGAGACCCTGAGCTGAAGACCAAGCTAATGCATACCCAGATTCCCACAGAGAAATTGTGAGATAGTAAAGCTGTGTTGCTTTACATCACTAAATTTGTGGTGATTTGTTAGGAAGCAATAGAAAATTAATATACTCTCTAACTGGGGTGGTCTTATCATCCGTGCCCCTTAAATTCAGTGGATACATGTAGAATTCTGTCCGCTTACACAGATTAGAAACCACATACAGGCTGCTATAGAATTTTGCATCATTTTCTGGCTGAGATATTTAGGTGTCTTTCTATGTAAAGGAACTCCATCACATTTCTAGATTATCGTAAATAGGAGCATGAGGGGAATCCTCTATATTTGTTGTATGCTTCTTTTATTTGGAACACAACTCTTCTAGATATTAAAATCACATCCCATTGAATTCTGTATATTTTTGATACTTTGTCTCACTATTCCAAGATCATTTTCCTGAAAACAGAAGAGCCAAAATTTGTCTGATTCTAAAGAGTTAGACTCTTTTTACTTCTTTTAGTGACCAGGAATAAATTTTGAGTTTTGAAGTAATATTGAGATTTTTATTGCTCCACTTCATTATGAGAGCATTCTAAAACTGGGTTGGACTTCAGAGGTTCTCTGTGGTTGCTCTGAAGCAATAGTAGTCATATTCTAACATCATTACTCACTCCATCCATAAAAAATGTGTAATACTCCATCAAATGGCTTTTAAGTCCATCTGTACATCTATTCATTAAGCTTTTCTTTTAACAGTACAATGATAATTAACCCATGTGTGTACATAATACTCTAAGAAGGATACAAAGAATAAAATATACCATTTCTGTTCCATAAGACTTTATGATCTATTTGGAAACAAGATATAGATACAAAAAATTTTGCATATAAAATAATATGGGTTAAGTGATACATATATTATGTGATATGACTGATACAAAATGTAAGTGGAGATAGAGATGAGAGTAAGTTTAAAAACATCGTGGAACAAGAAGTGTTTAAGTTCATTCATTTATTCATTCAACAAGCATGAATTTAGAAACTTTAATGCATCAGGCACGGTGCTAGGCTGTGAGGGCCCAAGAATAAGGTGCAGTCACTCCCTTCATCAAGCTCACAGTCTAGCTGAGGAAACAAAAAAAAGGGAAAAGAAAAGAATAAAGATATACAATATGATAAATGCTATTACAGTGTTTACATGTACAGTGTTGTACAGTGCTGTACATGTACAGTTTACATGTTGTACAGTGTACAACATGCCATGCAAAACAAATGGAGAGGGGAATATTGCTGGCAATGAGGATGGGAGGAAGCATATGACAAAGGAGCTTTCAAAGGGGATATTCTTGCTGAACCTGATAGAAAAAATAATACTGTATTTTTGTGAACATTTCTTATGCTCCAATAATGGCCTTAAGCACTTTTATATTAACAAACCACATATGATCCTCACAACAACTTCATGTGATCAGAGATTGCTAAAGACTGCATATTTGTCTCCCCCATACCTACCCACCAAATTCATATGTTGAAATCCTAATCCCCAGCATGATGATATTTGGAGATAGAGCTTTGGGAGATAACTGGGTCATGAAGGTGGGACCCACATAATGCGATTAATGCCCTTTTAAGAAGAGACAAGAGAGAGTTTGCTTCCTTTCTCTGTTTTCTCCACCATTTGAGGATACAATGAGAAGACTGACATCTATCTGCAAACCAAAAAGAAGGACTCACCAGACACCACATCTGCTGGCACCCTGATCCTGAACTTGCCAGCCTCCAGAACTGTGAGAAACAAATTTCTGTTGTTTAAGCCACCTAGTCTGTGATATCTTGTTATAGCTTCCCAAACTGACCAAAACAGGGATACAATACCAATGGGGAGTAGTTCCTAAAGAAGAGACTGAAATCACTGGACCACAAACTCATCATCCCTCTGCCTGGGACACCATCTCCCCGATACCACAAGACTCACTTCTTCATTCATTCAGGTTTCCATCTAAACGTCATCTTATCAGAAAAGTCTTCGTTGATCAACCTGTCCAAAGCACAACCTCTCTCCACTCTCTCTTCTCTTTACTCCCCCATCACTCTCTGCATCTTTACTCTGCTTTAGTTTTTGTCATGGCAATTATTAGACATTTTCTATCTCCCCTAACTAGAATAAGGGTCTCATGAGGACAGGAATTTTTGTACTGTTCTTTATCTCCAGCGCTAAGCACAGATCCTGGCACAAACTGGATGCTCACTAAATATGGTTGAATTCATGAGTGAATGAATGAAATGGCTTGCCAAGATCATACTGTTGGTATATGGCAGAGCTGGTCCTTGGATCAAGATTTGTTTGACCCCATTGACCCAGTTCTTAAATACTTCTCCTTACTGCTTAGAAGGAAGAATAAGTTAACACTAGAGACAGATTAAGTTGCAACATAGGGGATGTGCGAAGGAGGGTCCTGAAGATGAAACTTCAGTTTCAGTTTGGGACCAATAATGAAACATCTGGAAGTCTTGGAAGAGAAGTCTATATTTTTCCTTTGGCCATGAAGAAAAACCTTACTGAGTGGGGTTAAGAGCCCCTCAAAGTACTAATGGTGAGGGCTTGAGACCAGCTGAGAGGGGAAAGGATATTTATATGGACTCTAATAACACTTCAGATCTTGTTGCATTTCCATTGAAATTCTACAGAATACTGCTATCTCAAAGGGACTAAGTGGAGAATTTAGTAAATATATTCCTTCCTGGCACTTTTCATGCATGACTTGGTATAGTCTGTAAAAGGCTTTAGCTTTAGGTTATGGTCTGTTTTGATCTCCAAGCTCTTTTGCTGATTTTCTGCATGTTGCTGGTTATGCTTATTACAGTTCTTTCTCTTCTTTCAACCCAAATGTGTGTAATTTGTCCTATTGGTAACATTTCCGCATCCCCCATTTTTGGTGGCATGAGGAAGGCTCAGGTTTCTAAATCTATAGTATTTGATATTTTTTATGGCATGGGAAATAACTGAAATTTGCTTCCTTTCAGTGCAATTCTAGGTTCCAATATGATAGATTTGTTTATTGCTGCTATCTATACTTATTTTTCAACAAAGTCTCTAAATAATTTTTCTCTGTATTTAAATTTCAAATTCTTGATATCTTCTCTGTGGTGCATTAGAGAATATAAAGCAGATTTTAAAAATCTGTTTTGCTTGTGAGCTGGCTGATTTATATTAGCTGTTATTTTCTAGCTGAGTGGTTATGCTGTTTCATAATATTCCAAAACTCATATTCAGACACAAAGTGTAGACCAGAATATAAACAAGAGCAAAAAGTGGATAAATATTTTCTTTCTTCCATTATGTTTGGATATAACATTCTAGTTAGATCTTTCTGAGTAACTCAAAATAGGTATGGGTAAAGGCAGCTTCATATGTGTTTGTTCCTGACTGGAAAGCAATGAAGCAATAACACTGTTTCTGTCTTTCATTTTGGTGTTAAAGCGTGCAAAGCTGTGGGTGTTGACTATTTGAAAGTCAGCATAAGAGTACTATGTACACTAGCAAGATTTCTCCTGGCCTTTCTCCAAGCTGAGTTTCCAGGAGCAGAGAACAGCCCCAACAAGCCCTCCTAGCAGAAGTAGCAGTTATGGTTGTGTTGCGATAGGCACCTCACAATCATGAAGGGGCATCAAAGTGATGGCCTTTTATGAATTCGGGCAGATCCAAAGACTCTGAAAAACCACCATTTAAAGGATAAATAATAGGCTTCTGGAGACAATTAAAGAGAGGGTTAGGGAAGTTCAGGACCATCAAAATGTATCTATGTAGATCCTATTTTTTTCAGCCTCCCAGGCATTTTAAAAGTTATATATACTTAAGGTATATAACATGATGTTTTGATATACATTTGCATAGTAAAATTACTACATTCAAGCAAATTAATGTATCTATCATTTCACATAGTTATCTTTGTGTGTGTATTCATTAAGAGCACCTAAAATCTGTCTTAGCAAATTTCCAGTATACGATATCATTAACCATAGTCCTCATGCTATAATTTAGATCTCTAGACTTATTTATCCTACATAATAACAACTATGTTCCCTTTAACCTACATCTCCCTGTTCTCCATCCCATCTTAGGCTTTTAAATTCATCTGAGATGTGAAAAAAAGCACAATCTATGCTAAGAAACTAGGCTTTGGTTTGTGAATTTGGGGATCTTTTTTTTTTTTTCCTGATAGAAAAGACTGTGGGGCATAGGATGTAGTTGTGCTGTTGTTTAGCCATAGATTTATGCAAATTAGAAAAAGATGGTTGTTTCTTTGGGATTCACCTTTCCTCTCCTCTGCTTGGCACCCTGCTGGTATGAATAATGTGCATAACAATTTGCAGCAGCCCTGAGATAGGGTGGGCCATAGTGCACAGCAGGAGTGCAGTAGGTTTTTTAGGAAATAAAGTGTGTAAGAACAGCTGAATGTATGTGGTGTTAAAGATTTCCCCCCTTTTCATGCCCCATTGGCTTAGATTTACCTATTATACCTAGATGTATGCTAACGAGCTCTTTAGGGACAAGCAAATTAACCCCTCAAATTTAAATCCAGTACCAGTACCTCAATCGGATTTCCACATAAGATGGTGCTCTGTTAGGAGGCCGAGGGGGGTGGATCGCAAGATCAGATCAAGACCATCCTGGCTAATACGGTGAAACCCCATCTCTACTAAAAATACAAAAAATTACCCAGTCGTGGTGGTGGGTGCCTGTAGTCCCAGCCACAAGGGAGGCTGAGGCAGGAGAATGGTGTGAACTCAGGAGGCAGAGCTTGCAGTGAGTTGAGATCGCGCCACTGCACTCCAGCCTGGGCAACAGAGCAGGGCAGAAAAACTGGAAATTCAAAAAATAAGAGCACATCTCCCCCTCCAAAGGAACGCAGCTCATCGCCAGCAACGGATCAAAGCTGGACGGAGAATGACTTTGAC